>NC_137254.1:11333815-11435324 GCF_965637545.1 Phallusia mammillata | reverse complement strand
TTCTTAACTAAACTCGACAGCTTTTTCATATTTTTCATAGTATGACTGGTACATAAATGCAAAAACGGTTTGTTGATCATCGTTTTTGTTGCTTTTCCTGATACTACTGCAAAACAACGTTCTAAATATGTCTCCAGACTTTCCTCAAAAAAACCCGATAAAACTGAATGAATTAAAGCAATGCTTCCGTCGCAAATAAAAAGGCGCGGGCGGGATTTACCACAAACAAGACTTTCGTCGCTTTTAAACGACATGATAAAGTTTTTAATTGACGCAGCATTATGCGAATTGGAAACGTAGGTTCCGACCGCCAACGGCGCCCTACCCTTAAAAGGGTGACGCACCACAATTTCATACGCATAAAACGGCTTGGATTTGGAGACGCCCATTATCACACCGCCCGTTGCATCGATGTACGCTGCGTCGAACTGCGTACGATCGTGAAAAATTCGTAAATTGTCCTCTGACCACAACATTACCGAGCGCGGCTCACCAGACCATTTCTTTTTATTTGCGACGGAAGCATTGCTTTAATTCATTCAGTTTTATCGGGTTTTTTTGAGGAAAGTCTGGAGACATATTTAGAACGTTGTTTTGCAGTAGTATCAGGAAAAGCAACAAAAACGATGATCAACAAACCGTTTTTGCATTTATGTACCAGTCATACTATGAAAAATATGAAAAAGCTGTCGAGTTTAGTTAAGAAGCGAAGACAGGAAGTCATGTATATCATGGGTTTACTTACTTGTGCAGATACATTGGAAAGTGTAGCAGACATTTTGCATCATATGACGATTCTTTTTACAGCACGAGACACAGAGCAAGCAGAACAGAGTTGGCATTATTTAAAACAAAAAATTGAACGTGAAACTATTCAAAAGGGCAGTAAAAATGAAACAGAAGAAAGAGAAACCATTGAGTTTGAGGCAGACCCAGTGGAGGGCAATCCGTTTACAGATTATTTTGGTGAGGTTATTGAAAAGGCAAAATTGTGTGTTTTAAACAGTGGGCAGGATAACGAATTTTATTGTCCTGAATTAATGAAAAAGTTTATCAAGTACACACTTCCCAAACTCGCCTTGTGGTCAAGTTTGATGCTTGGTAATGTTGGTCGACACGGTGAAACTCAGGTTTATAAAGGTTATTCTGATTTTTACAATGAAGTGCAGAAAAGAACTGAGCAGAATTTTACCAAAGACAATCGAACGCAAGGCATTATGGAAAAAAGTCAACAGGAACTAAAAAGGACTAGGTGTCAAGAAAGAATATTTAAAGGCTTACATGAGTTTGCACAAGTTTATGCAGACAGTCATCGTGGGTTGATTCGCGAGTACAAAGATGGCATAAGGATAGGTGAAAAGAGAAAGCGAAAACAAACAGCATCAAAGGAAGCTGAAGAAAAGTGGCAAAAACGAAGTAGGCTCACAGCTCCAGACAAAAGCATGGGAAAGTATATGCAATCTCCCGCAGTGTCTCTGCGGGACTGCTTAGGCTCGACAGTTCAGCGAAAGGACGATGCAAAGAAGAGAAATCAGCGTCAATTAACAAAAGGTTTATGCGAGCACGAGCAGTCAGGTTTAGCTCGGCGCTGTTGTGCAACAAAGTGGGAAACAAAGTTTTCTTTAACGTCAGATGACTTGGTGGATGTAAAAAGGAACAAATTTTGGCTTGGCGATAATCATATAGACTCAGCAATGAACATTCTTTCTGAGCAGTTTCCTCATATTGGAGGCTTGCAAAGTTGTTTCGCGTTTACAGGTTGTACGGACACGTCTCCTCTATACACACCTCAGCAAAAATTTGTTCAAATTATAAATGTCAAGGGCAATCACTGGGTTACTGCGTCCAACGTATTTTCAGACAATGACTTCACTGTTATGATTTACGACAGTGGTAACACAAAATACAAGATAGAAGAAGAACTCCCCATTTCAAAACTTATTACCTGTAAAAACAAAAATATTAATTGTGTTTTCCCCAATGTGTCTCGACAGAGAGCAGGATCAGGAAACTGCGGTCCGTTCGCGATAGCATTTGCTGCTGCGCTTTGCATCGGCATGCGACCTGAAGACGCGGTGTTTAAGGAGGCGAGTTTACGCGAGATGATTGGAAAGTGGCTGGAAAACAGAAAAGTTTCTCCGAACCAAATAATTTCTGGTCGGACAATTACAAAGCGCATCAGGGACTCCTTTGAGATTCCAGTTTACTGCAAGTGTAGGTTAGCTGACAACAAGCAGCTTTATACTGAATGCGACAGATGCAAGGAATGGTATCACCCTGGCTGTGTAAAGGTAACAGTTCCAAATAATGTTTGTGACAAAAATGTAGTCTGGTACTGTGACAAATGCAGTGTTCAAAACGTTTAAGTAAAATTGATTATTTAAAGGTTAATATTTCATATTAAATATCAGTCATATTAAATATTATCACAAATTCTTGTTAAAGAAAAAGAGAAATAAAACATAGTAATGACTCTCAAATGGTCCGGCCTTCACGAGTTGAGCCAGTCGTACTTCGGAAAACCGGAGGTAATCATCGATCTGGCTCCGGCGAGAGTCGCGAGTACCTCGTTACGCGAGGGAAACCAACGGACATGTACAGCGCAACCAAAGAGTATTGTGTTAAAATTTTTCTGTCCAGCTTTGTTTGGTTTGCGAGATATTGAGGTGGAAAGTGAACCCTTTTTGGACATTTTGATCTGTAGCGCGTCATTGATTGCTGGCGAGCGGGGACGACGGCATTATGCGCGAGTTATGAACTTCAAGTTAATATTCGGGGTAGAGCCCCCCAACTTAGAATAACCAGTTGGGGCTTTTTGAAAACGGCATGCTCTGCAGAAACAGAATATGCCATTGGCTTTTATGCCTCGGAACGTATTTAAGAGCATTAAGCAGTCATATTCATAAGCGTATTAATATTCGTGGTTTTAATATTTTTTCAAACGAGTGCCATCGATGGTTTGTTAATGCTTACAAAAGTATTGTGTTAAAATTTTTCTGTCCAGCTTTGTTTGGTTTGCGAGATATTGAGGTGGAAAGTGAACCCTTTTTGGACATTTTGATCTGTCGCGCGTCATTGATTGCTGGCGAGCGGCGACGGCGGCAATATGCGCGAGTTATGAACTTCAAGTTAATATTCGGAGCAGAGCCCCCCAGATTAGAATAACCAGTTGGGGCTTTTTGAAAACGGCATGCTCTGCAGAAACAGAATATGCCATTGGCTTTTATGCCTCGGAACGTATTTCAGAGCATTAAGCAGTCATATTCATAAGCGTATTAATATTCGTGGTTTTAATATTTTTTCAAACGAGTGCCATCGATGGTTTGTTAATGCTTACAAAAGTATTGTGTTAAAATTTTTCTGTTCAGCTTTGTTTGGTTGGCGAGATATTGGGGTTGAAAGTGAACCCCTTGCGTGGTTGCTGGAGCCTTTTTTTGCTGGTTGCCAGGATCGCGTAGGTCAAACTTACCCACGTTTGAGCAAGCGCGATACGCATGGTGTAAACGGGCCTTTACAGACAAAAAGCTTATTTTTATTCCATGGAACCCATCGCAGCGTCACTGGATTATTTTGACAATTGATATTAAAAACAAAAAACTAATTCACTTGGATCCTATTGAAATGCCTTGCATTAAGACAAGTACAGAGATTCAAGCTGTAAAGGAGTTGGCTAACTACCTGCTGGCAGAAAAAATCCATTTTCAACTAGAATCAGTGGAAGTTCCAATGCAAACCCCACAAAACGATTCTTCTAGTTGCGATGTTTACATTTGCATGTAAGCAAAATGGCTTGCTGCAGGCACAAACCTTACGCAGCCCGCTTTCACATTTGTATGTCAAAAAAATTTGTTCCACTGTATTTCTGGTAACTGCCTTCAAGGAAATCTGAAGAGAGACCAGTGTAAAATATGTCAAACTGACACCATGTTAGACAATACCAGCATTATGAAAGGGGAATGGGTTAAGTGTGTGAGATGCAAACAAGGTTTTCACACCAGCTGTCTTTACACAATTTCACAATGTTCCATTGTGGACAATACGTTAATTTGCCCTTAAATGCTACAATATCTAGTTGTGGATGTAATAGACAAAATATTACTTTTGTTTACATTACATTGTTTGAAAAGTTTATCAGTATCAGTACAAATGTTTTAGAAGTGTTATTACCTAATAAGCATTTTTCCTGAAACACATTATTCGCTTGAACGCCCGAGTGTGATTGACTCACTGCAATAGTATTTTACTGATACAGCAAGAAGTTTTGAACACTTTAACACAGGGGTGGGCAAACTTTTCAGTGCAAGGGCCGCATTCAAAGGTTTTTAATCTTATCGGGCCGCATAGTATTTCACCAACGGACGCCAATTGCTTACTTGTTTTTTTGTTTCAAAATAACTTGTGTAAAGAATTTGGTTTATATCACATATATATATCATTTTAAGTCGCCTAAAATGCCCAGATTAATAATTTCTAACTTGGTGCATTAGTTTAGCTGAACGGAGGTAACTGTTTATGACGTCATAAACTGATTGTGACGATTGCGGTGCCTGTTCTTTCGCATTGTTTGCACACAATAAGCGGATAAAAAGCCTGGCGTATATGGTCACTAGGCTGGTAATCTTTTTTTCCAGTCTCACGAAAGCTGTTTTTAGCTGTTTGAAAATCCAAATATTAGGCAAAATAGTTTTAGTTACGTCACGGCCGCCAGTACATGTATTTTAACATACATGGCCACGACCGCACAAACTTGTCTCCGCGGCCGCATGTCGCCTTACGGCCGCACGTTGTGTACCCCTGATTTAGCCCAAAATATTAACATAGTATATTTTCAGCTATGTGCAAATACGTTTGTTGTCACTTTAATGATTGTACACACATTGGTTGAAACGCTACAATTGTAATTGTTTCAAAAAATAAACAAGCATTTGTTTCAACATAGGCTACACCACGTTTTTTTGTTAATAAATTCCTTGCGCATAACATTAAACAATGCGAGCCGCTTTTAATAGCCGTGTTTAATGTTCGTTTGCAAAGAACTGCAACGACCTAAACTTCATCCAAAGTGACCAAAGTTTTGGCATCAACATTGCAAAGTGGGCTGTATTTGAAAACGTAAACCACTTTTACTTTATCGAACAAAGAAATTGTGTCAAGTGACGATTTGCATAATAACGTGGCAGAAACAACCGGCTAAAGCACGTAAAAAGTATCTGCGTTTAGGCAAGTCGCATCCCCGGTATTTTTAAAACTCTACGCCTGTGCTTATAATTCTATTCAGCGTTGCTTGGTCACTTTCTCTTCAAAGTTTGCGAACATTTGGCGGGCCGCACAAACTCCTTTGCCGGGCCGCATGCGGCCCGCGGGCCGTAGTTTGCCCACCCCTGCTTTAACAGGTGTGATTAGCCTTAAGTCTGCAGATTTAAACCCTGCAGTCTTGAACACTTAAACGTGTGGTTACCAAAAAGCCCAAGGCAGTTAAAAACCCGGCTTGAACGCTTGACAGGTGTGGTTGTACTACAAACCCCCAGTTTCATAGGGCTACTGGCGAGGCGTCTGGGTTATCAAAAATGCCAACGACCACAAATGAGACATAGGTGTGGTTTGAATTCTCATGATAGATAACATGACTTCTCATATTAGTAAATAAAACCCTAAATATTGTTATCTTTTCATCATAAACATAACTGCCAAAGAACTTGTGTATATGGAACACATTATGCAGACACTTCAACAATCACTGTCGTGATCATCAGTGCATTGTTATCTTTACTTTAAAACTTTCAAAAAGGCACCATAAACCACTTGTTCATTTTTTTTTCTCCTGCAAAGCACAGCAACAGTTTCAAAAAACTTTACACTTAAAGGCTTTTACCATACTTACATTTTCCGCTGGGGTGTCCTGTTTTGGTGCCTACAAAAATGGTGATGTCATTAGCTCTATCATAGACATGATCAATGAAAATAAACACCTTACTGAAATCCACTGTCTATGAGTTATTAATAATTCCACATACTTACATTTTCCGCTGGGATGGATAATTACACCTAACGCGGTTATTTGCAAGAGCCCACGAAACACGTTACATGTCATGGCATCTTTCTCAGGATCATGTTGGACCCATGTAAATTGTTTTTACCACTTTTCCTGAACTTTTGGCCACTGGTTGGATTCCTTTACGTAACAATGGGCGCCGTCAGTGGTCATGGGCTGGTGTGAGCTGAGTCAAAGAAAGAATGATTTTTGTTTTTTCTTTAAAGACATACCGATGCTAGCCTGACCTTTGCTTCCTCTCTGCATTACGTTGGTTGTATCTTACTTTCCATTGCACCTTTAACTTTGCTAAATTACATCTTAGTTCTACTAATGCCATTGTTGTAACAAACGCCCATTTACATCGAGACAAACGAATTATTGCGTCGCAACCGTCATTTATTGTATCAATGACAGAGCGTGACAGTGTGTATCAATGACAAAGATGCACCGAACCCCCGTATTCGAGGGCCTCTTGTCTGGATGCAAAATTACTATTCAAAGTCATTGTTGGCGTTCTTTGTTGGTTCAAAACGTTCGTCGCTTGAGAAACCCTACTTAGATAAAGGACTGTCGTAGTCTCGAATGTATTTTCGTTACTTGTGAATTAATTAACGTTCCTATTACCGGTTCGCAAGAAAAACTGTTTGAATTAAACTTCGCAGGACTTGTTGATAAAACGAAAGCTTTACCAAACATCTGGTCAGGTAGAAGGTTAACGATGATTCATCAAAAACCTTAAAAGAACAATTTTTAAACTTAGTTGGAACTAAAAATGGGAAAAAAATGAGTAAAGCATATGTTGTAATATTGAAGATGGTGTGGGTCAATACGTTGGATCTGGACGCATATCTGTTGTTATTAGATTGTTTAACAACTCGTATTCATCTACATGGAAAGCATTTTAAACCCCGGTAGGAAGCGCTAGCGAATTCAACCTTGACCTAGTTGAAAATGACTGTGATTACTTTACGTGCTACGAATTTGCCCAATTTAACTTTGAGACCACAAATCAAGGTTTTACCAATTATATCAAATTAGTCGCCACAATCTCGGACAAGTGGGATACAAACGACCGGCAAATCAATAGAGTACCTAATAAAACCGCACTAACTCAGATGCATACATATACCTGCGCGGCACAAATAGCGTTAAGTTTACATGGAACACATTCCCACAGTTCTGTTGCACCATTATTAAATTGTACTTTTTCATGTACCGGTTTGTAATTGAACAGATTAATAAAGCATTGAAAATAATGAAACAGTCCGAACTTATTGTTGCCACTAAAAGAAAAAAACGTCCAAGAGTGTTTTAGTAAAGGGTCGTCTGGCCCCTGATTGCCATTCATTCCCTAGCTCAGTGTTTTTCAACCTTTTTTGAGCCACGGAACACTTTATTCATTAAAATAATCTCGCGGAACACCGAACGAAATTTAATAATGGTGGAACAAAATAAACAACACGACAACAATTTTTTACTTCTAGTTTTTCTCAATGAGATATCTGAGCCTGTTTGGCTGAGCACAAAGTTGGTATTCGGGCGGGAATTGCAGAAAGACAAACGCGAAGCCCTTCCTCAACAGTTTTCAATCGTTCTCGTTTTTTAACTTTTATAGCAGTCATGCTTGCAAAACTCATCTCACAAGGATAAGAAAATTAGTTGCTGAGCTATACGGATCCCTGACCCAGTCAAAACGTTCGGTGGTAACAGAAGGGAAATAAAAAGATAATTTATCCTCAAGAGTTTTCAAATGGTTTCCTATGGTCTCGCATAGAGCAGCTGCGTTCACATTATTTTGACATTTTTGTGTAAATGGGAACATATCAAGGACTGCATTTTTTACATGTTGCTGCCAAAGCTTCACCTTTGAATGAAATCCATTTATTTTGTCTGTGCTTGTCAGAAGATTTTCGTTTCGGCCTTGCATCCGTGTGTTCAGTTCATTTAAATGCTGGAATATGTCAGCCATGTATGCTAACTTTGCACACCAATCATCACATGCCAGCAGCTTTGCCTCATCGAATCCTTCATCAGTTAAAAATATCTTTAGCTCATGTTTCAATTCGTAAACACGACCTAAGACTTTACCGCGTGACAGCCATCTGACTTCGGTGTGCAGCAGTAAAGTTGTGTATTTTGCTCCCATTTCTTCGCACAAAGCAGCGAATATGCGACTTTTTAATGGTCTTGTTTTAACACAATTAACCATTCTCACCACAGTATTAAGTACAGAAGCTAAATCTGCTGGTAAAGTTTTTGCAACCAAGGCTTCTCGGTGCAAAAAGCAGTGTGTAAGTATCACAGCTGGGTGTCTCTCTAACTCTGCTGACAAAACCTTTGTGACGTCCGACCATGGCCGCTGCTCCATCTGTGCAGACACTTTTACAGTTCTTCCATTCAAGTCCTCCTTGTTCAAAATAATCCGATGTAACACGAAATATTTCTTCTCCGGTTGTGTTTTCAGGCAGTCTCTTGCAAAACAAAATATTTTCTCTGATAGAATCTCCATCCACAAAACGAACGTTTGCCAAGAGTTGAGCATGTCCACTAATGTCAGTCGACTCATCAACTTGTAATGAAAATTTTCCGCTGTTACGTACCTTTTCCAAAACATTTTTTTCGATGTCCAGAGACATGTCTTCGATCCGTCTGGCAATCGTGTTGTCTGATAGAGGAATTTTATCTACTTCTATAACTGCCCCAGGACCAAGCATCTCATTTACAATTATCTTACAAGCTGATAATATTATTTTCTCTGCCGCAGTATGTGGTTGCTTTGACTTAGCTACGAGCTCAGCTACAAGGTAGCTCACTTTCAGTGCTTTTTCTGATACTGTTGTTACTCGTTTCATAAAATTCGCTTGCTCTTCACTGTCTTTACGAAGGCGAACAAAATAATCTTTTTGCTTGTTCTTAAATGATGGGTGGTTTGTTTCGAAATGACGCTTCAGCTTGGCTGGGGCCATGGCGCTGTTGCATAGTTCTTTCCCACATATCAAACATAATGGGATCGGGGCAGTCGGATCACCAGAAAAACTAAATCCAAACGAAATGTAATCTTCGCTGTATTGTCTTATTACACATTTCGATTTCTTTTCTATGTTACTACAACTAGTCTGTTCATTTACACATTTCCTTTTTAAATATCTATCCATTATTGCCTGTTCAAACTTTAAACTCTAAAACTAAAACAAACATAGCTGATTATATTTATTCGTACTGTTTTTCGATCTCTCGCACTGTTGAAGTCATAATAAGTTCCCGTACTGCAAACTCACATATTCATTACTTTAAGCTCACACTCAACTGAGCAGTAGCAACTAAAAGCAGCAAACAGGTGCACGTATTACATTGTTATTGTTACACAACCATAAATAAAGCAAATCACAATGCAACATTCAAACTGCTGATGGTGGACAAATACTGCCATAAAAGAAAAGCTGTTTGTGACCATTGCGTTGAAATAGTGATTGTGACATTGTTATAGTCAAACTATAAATTTCTCGCGGAACACCTGACGATGCTTCACGGAACACCAGTGTTCCGCGGAACACCGGTTGAAAATCACTGCCCTAGCTCACCTGTTTGTCCATTTGTAGATCAGTGGCGGGATTTAAAAGACCAATCAGTGGCGGGATTTAAAAGACCAAGGCAGCAATAGCTTATTTCATGAATTTAAAGGTCTGTACGGACCCAGCGTCCTTTCGCAGTTGCGGAAATACGTTGATTTAAGACGTACCATTTTGAGACACAAGATGCACTTATTGTTCAACCATAGATGCCTTAGTGACAATGTGTTGCACCGGTCGCTTCGGCTTAGATCTCCTCATAATTCGGCAGCGGGTAAAAAGATAATGTGGAAATGCGGAATGGCCTTCATTCGACTGCGCATAGGCCTCTCTCACCATCGGATAAGGGAATGCTCTGAGCTCTCAGAAGAACTTTTGCTCAGATTAGCCGCAATTCTTTCATACCATCACATGTGTCGCTTTGAATTGTATGTTAAATCGGGTAACGAAGCCCTTCAACGTCAACTTACGATCAACACGGAACGTCACCTCTGTTCGATTGTCCCAAAACGCCAGGAAGCCATAAATGCAACCGGAACGCTTCAGAAGGAAAATTGGGTCGTTAATCTGTACAGCTATCAGCCGAACGAAGTGGAGCTAAAGGTCCTGCAACTAGGAACCAACTTTGCAGTGGCACCAAGAACAGTTCCAAAGGCAAGTATGCTGGCCTGTGTTGAAAAGGGTATTTATTCTTTGCCGTTGCATGTCAAAAATCTAATACAAAGCAAGCTTGTTAATTGCATTAAAAGTCACAGGGGCAATCCTTGTAATCTTACGACATCCGAGCGTCGTGCAGTCACAGATCTAAAAGCCAATGACGACATTACCAGCATTCTACCAGCAGACAAAGGTAATAGTACCGTTATTTTGGACCGCAAGGTTTATGAAGACAAAATTCACGAGCTTTTGCATGATTCAAGCACGTACAAGAAACTGCCACGTGACCCGACCCGAAGTTCTTAACAACTTTGTTGGTGTTTTGCACAAGGAGAAAAAATGCATTTCAGATGCGATGTTCCATCACTTGCACAGCACAGATGGTTCTGCTCCAAGGTTATATGGATTGCCGAAAGTCCACAAGAAGAATGTACCTCTTCGTCCAATCGTGTCGTTCATCGGAAGCCCCCCTTACAACCTAGCCAAATATCTGGCTCGACTTTTAGCGCCGCTGATCGGAAACACGGAATTTACCGTCAGAAACTCTGCAGAGTTTGTAAAAGCTTTGAATGCGCAACAATCATTGAGTGAAGACGAAACGTTGGTTTCATTTGATGTTACTTCATTGTTTACCAACGTACCAATCGACCTAGCATTGGAAATAACCAAGTCACGGTTACTCGATGATTACAGCCTTAAAGACAGGGCCACATGGACACATGAAGACATACATAGGGGTCTTGAGATTTGCTTGCAACAAACTTACATAAGATTCAAAGGTTCCTTTTACAAACAAATGTATGGCACGGCCATGGGCTCTCCTGTGTCAGTGGCCGTTGCCAACATGGTCATGGAGTCTGTGGAGGAACGTGCCTTGCAAACTTTTGCCAAACCACCACGATTTTGGCGACGATATGTAGATGATACATTCTGTATCATTCATAAACACCAGGTAACAGAGTTTCTGCGACATTTAAACAATGTGCAGCGAGGAATTGCGTTCATTATGGAATTGGAAAGCAAGAACCGGCTTCCTTTTCTAGATGTGGAAATTTTGAAAGCGGCGGATGGTAGGCTTTCCACGCGTGTGTACCACAAGCCGACCAGTACCACGCGCTATTTACACTTCACATCCCATCATCCTTTGTACCAGAAAAGGGCTGTTGTCAAAGCACTTAAAGACCAGGCCAGACGCTTGACGACAGACCCAGCATTGCTTCAGGCGGAGTTGCACAGGGTAAATGAGGCCCTGCGGTTAAATTGCTACCCGAACTGGATTCTCCGTGATCACAAAAAGGTTTCACGGAAAGAGATCCAGTACAAAGAACGTGCCTTCGTCACCTTACCCTACATACCAGGGTTAACAGATGTAATCCGTCGTATGTTGACCGATTTCGGAGTATCGGTTGGGGTCAAACCAGCAAACACCCTACGTCAGATGCTGTCGCACCCAAAAGACCCTCTAGATCAGTGCTTTTCAACCGGGTGTATCGTACACCCCAGGGTGTACCAGAATTTTTAAAGGGTGTACCACTTCGATGGGGTGTACTGGGGTGTACAAGATACAATAATACAACATACCTATGATCAAGTGTCGCAATAAATTTACATTTTTTTTTTCAGACCAGGTTAACTGGATTTTTCAATGCACGGCATACAACGCAGTTCTTCAGTAACTTGTTACAATGTTCAACTTGTTACGTCATAATTAAATTGTCCTAATAATCGTTGGTAATGGTTGTTTTCCAGTAGAATCTGAATTGCAAGTTATTGTTTTCACCTTAGTTGTTTGCTGTGTAAATTAAGGAATGATGGATATACGAAATTTCTTCAGTAAGTCCTCCGTAGAAAGTGAAAGTTGTATTGAGTCATGCAACCCTGAGAATGTTGGAGAAACAGATGCCGAAGGAAACGTAGAAGCCATTTCTGTAAGTACCAACTGCAGTAAGGACCAGCAGTGTTCTGTTGCAAAGAAAATTATACAAAAGAGAACGACTTTGCGCGCTAAGAAACGTAAATGGAATGATGATTACACCATGTATGGGTTTTTTCGCACAACAGAAGAATTGTTAAACCCCTATCCTTCGGCATGCTGCATGTTTTGTCCTGCCATATTTGGTAATAGTAACTTAGCCCCAGTGCATCTTAGAACGCATTTAAAAACACAGCATCCTAATCATCAAAATAAATCAAAGGCATTCTTTGAGGCCTCTCTGCGTAGTCAACAGCTGCAAGTTTCGTCTTTTGAAAGCGAGGTTAGAGAAGAAAATAAAGATTTAGTGCTTGCTTCCCTAAAAATGGCTCATGTTGTAATGAAAAGAAAGCGTCCATACACCGAGTTGGAATCTGTAGTTCTTCCCTGTCTTGAAATTGCTGCAGACATTTTGCATGGAGGAAAAAAGGCTATTGCCAAAGTGAGGGAAATTCCTTTATCAGACAATACAGCTAAACGTAGATGCGATGATATTTCTGAAGATTTGCTAAAACAACTTGTTATCAAGCTAAGAAAGACTCCTGCTTATGGGATACAACTCGACGAAACGACAGATATTACAGATGAAGCGCAGTTGATTGTGTATTGTAGATTTGCAGATTCGGAAGCCAAAACCATTGTAGAGCACTATTTGTGCTGTTGTAAAGTTGGAGTTTCAGCAACAGCTCAAGCAATCTTTGATAAGTTAAATCAATTTATTAAGGAACATGATTTGGATTGGACAAAGTGTAAGTCAGTTACTACCGATGGAGCAGCAGCCATGCAAGGTTCTACGAATGGAGTTGTTCAGAAAATAAAGAAAGTGTCTCCTGATTGTGTTTCTAATCATTGCATGATACATCGAGAGGCGCTTGTAGTAAAGAAATTAAACCAAGAAAAAAATCAAAGGGGTGATCTGGATATTGTTCTTAGTGATGTCATAAAAGTTGTAAATTTTGTCCGATCTCATTCAAAGAAACACAGAATGTTTTCAGAACTATGCAAAGACATGAAAGCAGAAGGATTGAGATTGTTATATCATGCAGAGGTGCGCTGGTTATCCAGAGGAAAGGTTTTGAAGCGAGTGTTTCAATTGCGAAAAGAATTGTATGTCTTTCTTGCTCAAGAAGGACACGTAATGGCCACTAAGTTTGAAGATACTTTCTGGCTTGCAAAATTGTGTTATTTAACTGCCATATTTGAAAGCACAAATCAGCTGAATTTGTCGATGCAAGGAAAAGGGAGTGCTATTTTTGAAGTTGCCAGCAAGGTGCAAGCTTTTAAATTTAAATTGAAGTTGTGGCAGAGTAATGTTGTAAAATGCGATTTTTCAGATTTTGAATCCTTGCACGATTTTATCAAGACTAGTAACTGGGAAATCGAAAACCCTAATATTGAATCCAATATAAAATCGACGGTACATAAGCATCTCGATGTGTTACAGCAAAATTTTGAAGTTTACTTTCCAGATGAGGAATATTTAAATCTTAATTCTCTTTTATGGATCGTCCAGCCGTTTCTAAACGAAGAGTTCGACTTGGGCTACTGTGAACTAACCAGTGAACTTATTGCACTGCGTTTAGATTTGGTGCAAAAGGCGGGGTTTAAACAAAGTGAAAGCTATACTGATTTTTGGGTATCGCTGCTCAACATTCCTGAATATCGAAATCTCAGTCAAAAAGCGATTTCCATCCTTGTCCGCATGCCCACGACATACCTATGCGAGCAGGGATTTTCTGCTCTTGTTGAAATTAAATCAAAGAAAAGAAATTCAATAAAGGATGTTGACACGCTTATGAGAGGGGCACTGGAAACGAGGTTACTGCCTCGCTTTGTACAACTGGCGGACGAAGTTCAACAGCAACGTTCGCATTAAATTGATGATGCAACGTTGCGTTAGTACAAGTTGTTTATTATGTCATTTCATTTCCGTCATACAACCTTGGGTATAATACACATATTTCCTTTATATTGTGCTTTTCCTTATTCCGGATTCACTGTACTGCAAGGATAGGGGTGTACGATTTTAAAATATACGCCAGAAGGGTGTACGAATCAAAAAAAGGTTGACAAGCACTGCTCTAGATCAGTGTTTCTCAAACTCTTTTCTTTTACCGCCCCTTTTACGTGTTCGTTATTTATAAACGCTCCCCTTAAAACTGACAAAAATAAATACGATTTCATTTCAATGCGTTAATTAAGAGCTGAATGTTTAACAAGCTATGTTTAAGCACTTAATCATAAATATTCTAATGGTTAATTCAACATGATAAACTAACTATACAGACAGTGCTCGTTGCTTTTAGCTTGGTACACATGACGGGCCAAAACTGCAATTGTTTTGTTTGGTCGAGCACCGAGCATCTCACGTTAACGCTCGGTGTATTGTGATGTCAAAAACGTTTCCAATGACATGTTTTTACTCGCCCCCCCTTTTTAGCCCCCAGGGCCGTACTTAAGATGTATAGGTCCAAAACACGTAAGGAATGCCATCGCCAAGTGAAATACCTACGTTTTTTATGTAACAAACGGCAATTGAGATTGTTAACACTGTTTGACGTTTTTGAAAACAGTCACTTTTATTCTTAGGGACCCTACTTCTGTATGTCAGCAGAACAAACCACATGTTTAATTGTGATGTCACAAAATCCGTTTATGAGTTTCCTTTTACATTATTGGGTAATAAGCAAGTAATCAATTCGCAGTATGGTTTTGTAATGATTGTCTAACGAAGGGGTCACTAAACCTTTTTCACTGCGGGCCGGATAACATTAAAAATACATTGCGAACTTCACATAGGTTACAAGCAACAAAAGTGCAATCTTTGTGAGTCAGATCGTGCTACTGTCAAACAGTAAAATTGTTTTGAAAATTATAGAATCTCTTCTACAGGTAAAACTCAATTATTCTATCAAAATTAACAATAGAAAGCCGTTTGTTTGCGCACAGTAATAAAGGAATTGATAGTTTTAGTTTCGTCTGTGATAAAGCAAACAACTTTTGGATGATTTTGTGGGTTCTGTAAAACTAGGTGAACTTAGTCCTACATGTTGTTGCAGAAATACTTTTCAAGCGCAGAACCAATGTGATTTGTATAAAATGCATTGTAACATCACAGTCAAAATCACGCAGCAAACAAAGTACACAATACAGTGAATACTTTATCAAATCTACTTTAACTGGTGGCAGATGGAAGAGTTATGACAAAAATGATTTTGACGTTTTGTTTCGTTTAACATACTCTATCATATCCCAGCGCCCCCCAATCGCCCAATTATTCTCCAGTGCCCCCTCAGTGAGAGCAAACGCCCCCAGGGGGGCGCTGGCGCCCACGTTGAGAACTGCTGCTCTAGATGCTACTGCAACTAGGGGTGTGGTGTATGCTATACCGTGCGGGGAGTGTGACGAAATATACATCGGTGAGACTGGTAGAAGTCTAAATACGCGCCGGAAGGAGCACGAAAGGGATGTGTGCAAGAATGATACGAAGAAATCAGCGTTGGCAAACCATGCAACGACTCACCACCACAGCATTAATTTTTCTGCTGCTCAGGTGTTGGTGAAGGAAACTGATTATCACAAGCGAAGTTTCCTAGAGTCCTGGAACATCCATTCACGCGCCAACACAATGAACGTTAAAACAGATGTTCTAATGCCGATAAATTATCGGTTGCTTTTACACCACTGAGCTTGTTTTATCGCTACGGTGGTGCGAGTTTGCAGCCGCGCGATCTTGTTATCGCTGTTTTACATGTGTGTGTTTTGCATTTTGTCGCTTCAAAAGAAATTTGTCTTGCAAGTTATGTCATTATCCTGATGAAGGCGTCTTGTATAGGACGTCGAAACGTCGATTGTTTACAATAAAACTGCTGGATGAGCAATACTTGGTCATACATCATGCCTGGCAGCAATAGCTTATTTCGTGCTATAGTTTTGCTTGCATGATCAGGATGAATTTTGGACAAATGTTCAAAAAGTCTTGACGGCTTCATTGGAAAATACTTTACCAATCACGCAGTGCTGTTTCTGCACTTGCGCTTTTGTCATGTTGTTGTTTAATTGAGCACATAATCTTTCACTAGCTATATTTGAGCACTTTTAAACTAAAATGTAAAAATAGTGATGGTAATTTTAAAAAATATGGATGCGTTCACACAGAGCCACCGCCACGTGGTTTCATAACAGGTGTTTATACTCCCCCCGGTTACTGAGTAAAAAACGTCGTTCACAATACGGTTTTCGCAACGAGGCATCGCGTTTTTTGCTGGTGTGGACGACAGGTTTTGCGATTAGAGAAATGTGTGGTTTCAAACCTGATATTGTTGACAATACTCACTATCGCCAGTTTTAATTAACTATGCAGAAAAGGAAAAAATAAAAGGAAGTTGACGGTTTTTTTAAGTGCAACTATATTTTTGATTCTTGCTGAACGACAATGAAGACGTGACAGCTCAATCAAGATTTCCTTTTTCACTCGTTGAGAGACATGTCACACCTATTGGCATTTGTACATCTGCAGCCCTGAGTGTATTGTTAAAGAAAGAAAGAGAAGTGCGGATTAAGCCAAAAGCAAATTTTGGATACTTGGAGCGAGTGTTACTTCAATGGACTGGTAGTGATAATCCATATCATCCCAGAGTCCAAAGGTAACCATTTAATGCCAAAATATTTTTAATGCATTTGAAAAACCAACAACATAGTCCATTTTTGTTTTTTACTAAATCTAAATACTGTATTTGTTCGTATTCACTTGATTAACTTTAAGAAAATGGTTACATTTTATCACATAAAATGTGTACATGGATATGCAATTTTTTAATGTGTGAATTGTTGGAAAAACATGACCATTGGAAGAAAGGGAATTTACATGTCAAGATTGTCAAAAAAGTTTGATGTGGGGTTCATCATGATACTACCAAAATACAACATCCCAGTATTTGTGTGGACAACGAAAATGGAATTTTGCATTTGCAAAAACAAAAAGTAGGCGTGTAGCTCTATGTCTAAAAGAGCATTGAAAAAAGTGTAATCCTTTTTGCAGAAATCCAACCTACATTGACTTAAGAAAGTCAGCAGGCACTGTCAACCTGTCTTTAGAATGTGAACATCTTGAGGCTGTTAGGTTTGGTGAGCCTTCAGAGGTGAAAAATGTGGATCTGCAATATATATTTAAAATACAGTAACTAAAACAAATAAATCTAATTTCCCAACAAACTGGAAACATGCAAAGCTTGTTTTAAGTGAGGAAAAAAAGTATCACTTGTGGTATACATTTGGACTTTGGATATTTCTGAATAGACAATCTATTTTTCAGTTTATACACACAAACTGGAATAATACAGCAAGTTGCAAAGATTAGGGGTAACCTTTGACTCGGGAAGTAAATCCACTTCATCAAAGCATTGTCATACACGAAACGATTTCTAAGTGGTACAGGGCACAATATCAGCATGAACTTTTTACAGAGAGCAAATCCTACACTGGAATGAGCCATTTTGAAAATCTTTTGAACATAGCTTATATCAATCCAGTATCGGCTTGTAATGAGCCATGTTTCCACTTGCACACTAAAAGTTTGTTGACTGAAAATGTTATGATTTTCAAAAATGGTTTTGGCTCATTTTTAGCCAAAATTTGAGTCAATGCTGACTCGTTGTTAAACAAAGTCAGTTAGCCAATAGAAGACTCAACCGGAGCCAAATATTGATGTCTGTTGGGTTTAAAACCAACATGTTTGATTACAACAAACTATAATCGGTTTCCTAACAACCTTCATGTAATTTTGTGTATTATAACCACCTTTCTTACAGGATTTTGTTGCAGGATTTTAACGGTTGTTTTTCAGGTACCTTTGTCAGGCCACCATTGGGTATCATCAGCAACTTACATAAGATCTTAATCCTAAGGAAAGTCGACTTCCTTGCAACCTAATCCTCATTTATGCATAAAAAAGCAAATAAAAAATTATAAAAACCTTTATAAACCCACACCACCTTGTACCATGTAATCAACCCTGTGTTTCATTTTATGGCTGACTGTTGCCAGTGTGAAAATGCTATTGCACAACTCCTGTCATACTGCATCAATGTCCCATTAGTGACGTGCTAATAATTTCACTTATTCACCCTGCTGTGCCATTTGATCCAAGAAGAAAGCAATCTTCGGACGGACACAACAAGGTATGTTCAATCCCTTTAGTAACACACAAT
The DNA here is from genome assembly GCF_965637545.1 of Phallusia mammillata. Classification (NCBI taxonomy): domain Eukaryota; kingdom Metazoa; phylum Chordata; class Ascidiacea; order Phlebobranchia; family Ascidiidae; genus Phallusia; species Phallusia mammillata. Next base: position 11,416,883 of record NC_137254.1, on the reverse strand, counting down.
TTTCTAGTTATTCTAAGAAACCTGGTTTCCTGCGATGAAACGTTCTCAACATCACAATGGACTATGTCTAGAGTTCAACGTGTTTGTCTTCCGCAGTGGCCTATTCTATGAAACCCTCGTGTCTCTCTCTACATATGGGATTACAGATAAGAGTTTACTATTCTTTTGTTTCCAGTCTTTAAAAATAACCCTTATCTCTGTAAAGCCTTGCGATATCATAAAATGGACTTTGATTTTAGTCACAAACTTTTCTACTATATACATTCTTTTTCAAAGTTAACAGTTTTTGTTTGTTCACCTCATACAATAATTGTTTTACGACTATCACTTTTCTTTACTTTTCTAGCAAGTTCAAAACATGTTTGTTTGAGGACTTTTAAATTATGTGCCTTCAGCTTTGCTTAGCAGATTTCACTTGACGAGATTTCAACAACTCGCCAGATAGCTGCAACTACAAGAATCGAGCAAGCGAATGTCACCGTCTACAAGCTCTATGAACTTGAAGACCTGCTTAAACTTTTTTGAATAAGTGTAAGTGTATGCAACTTCTGGACACAATTGAACTATCCAACAGGATGCAAACAACTATGACTCTTCACGATATGGTCAATCTTCTACAAACGGAGACAATTGGACCTGGAACTGATGACATACGCGTTAGTTCATTACATAACACTCAAACTCGATTACTCCTGTCCACAGTTTAATCGAACACATACATAAGTAATATTCTTTTCTCTATTTTAAAGTATAAAACTATTCCTTGCAGTTTTAATTATACATTAAATAATTTTGAATTCATCAAAACGCATGTTTCCTTAAATCTGAACTAAACCTTACATGAATATAAATGTTGACTTTATTTGAACCTCGATTAACCCATATTATCACGTTACTTACGCGTTATTTAGTTAAAAATAACTCATTCTTAATTTCTTTCTGTCAGCTTTTCCTAAAGCATACTATCCTTAGGATTCCACACCAACTTTAAAATTACTTTTTTCGTTATAACTCTTTGCTAAGAATAATATGAAAACTTTCATACTAAATTTCCAGTTAACCTTCGTTGTAGCACTGCATGCCAACGTCAAATTACTATAGTTTTGTGCTGTCTTGCTTCAGGTTTGTCAGAAATAGCGATCGCCTGCGGCGTGCTACTTGCCCCTTTTCAACTACATCAAATATTACACAAGCCCGAGTCACTCTAAAACCTACACAATTTTAACAGAATGTTTTGACGTCTTTGATTTCGTGTTTTTTTCGCTGAGGCTATAGTTCATTTGACATGCAACACATTTCAAGCAACCCTCCTCACGTCTTCTAATTATAAACCAAAATTGACGTGGAGTTCTATTAGACCAGGGGTGGGCAAACTACGGCCCGCGGGCCGCATGCGGCCCGGCAAAGGAGTTTATGCGGCCCGCCAAATGTTAGCAAATTTTAAAAAGAAAGTTACTGAGCAACGCTGAATAGTATTATAAGCACAGGCGTAGAGTTTTAAAAAATACCGAAGGTGCGACTTGCCGATACCTATACCATATGCAGAATCTGTACCAGTACCATACTTTGGAACTATAAACACAGATACGTTTTACATGTTTTAGCCTGTTGTTTCTGCCACGTTATTATACAAATCGTCACTTGACACAATTTCTTCGTTCGATAAAAGTAAAAGCTATTCACGTTTTCAATTACAGCCCACTTTGCACTGTTGACGCCAAAACTTTGGTCACTTTGGATCAAGTTTAGGAGTACATTGCAAACGGACATTAAACACGGCTTTAGAATCGTTAACACAGACCCGCTCGCTTTGTTTAATGTTGGCGCAAGGAATTTATTCACAAAAAAACGTGGTGTAGCCTATGTTGCAAGAAAAGCCTAATTGTAGCGTTTCAACCAATGTTTCTTCAAACAAAGTGATAACAAACGTATTTGCACATATCTGAAAATATACTATGTTAATATTTTGGGCTAAATCAGGGGTGCACAACCTGCGGTCGTACGACCATATGCGGCCGCGGAGACGAGTTTGTGCGGCCGTGACCTTGTATGTTAAAATATATATACTGGCTGCCGTGACGTGACTAAAAGTATTTTGCCAAATATTTCGATTTTCAAACTGCTAAAACGAGATTTCGTGAGACTGGCCATATGCGCAAGGCTTTTTATCCGCTTATTGTGAGCAAACAATGCGAAAAGAACAGGCACCGTAATCGTCACAATACAGATTATGACGTCATAAACAGTTATCCATTCAGTTAAACTTATACACCTGAGCATTTTAGGCGGCTTTAAATGATATATATATATGATATAAATCTAATTTTTTACACTAGTAAGTAATTGGGGGCCGTTGGTGAAATACTATGCGGCCCCATAAGATTATGAACATTTGAATGCGGCCCTTGCACTGAAAAGTTTGCCCACCCCTGTATTAGACTGAGTCACAGATCATCTCTTCCGAGTTCCAGAAAACGAAATTTGCAACCGAAGACTTGCGTGATTGCACGTGAACTGCAATGCTTTGAGACACTACAACTGGCAGCAGATAATTTGCTACATCTTATTCAAGAAAACAAATTTCAGCACTTCAAAATCAACGTCATCTGCAACTGACCCGTACATTGCTCAATTCCACCATGCGGTGCAACGAAAATTATGTTTACGACGTATCGCTTCTATTGAAAAGTTTGACGTTGCCAACGTGTCTCATTCCAACTTTACATTATTGGAAAAAGATTTGCAACAACCGCTAGCAACCTTCTCAACACAACTCGATCGATATGCAAAAATTGTTGACAACAGAATCTATTACTTTGTCCGGACCCCCCAACCCCCCCCCCCCCCCCTCAAAAAGTTGTGCGTAAATTAAATATGCCAAAACCGTTCCGTTTACCACTTCGTGATAACAGGGAGTCGTTATCTCAAAGACGCGAGCCTTCAATCTCTTGTATTCGCTTGTTATCTAATCGCCAATTGCGACGTAACAAGGGTTTAATAAGGAGGTTTATGCGCTAACAATCGGAAAGTTACGTTCCGGCTAGGACGCTGGTAGCAGTTTCTTGCTAAGTGGTAACTGCACTAAGTGCAACATATCAAACTGTTTTTGCATTTGAACAATGTAAAAGTGTTAAAAACGTGTAATGTTGTGTTGCTTTGATCCGCCAAACACGTGATAGTTTGTCAAAAACATTAGATCGATGTAAACCGAGTTATGTTATTAGGGTAATTTGTTACTTGCCAGGGACAATTTATGCCTTCTGCAGTTAGCACCTTTAGTGCATTCGTGACTTTGCGCAACTTAACAGTAGGATTACCGCTGCAGCAAGAGATTTAGTTCTTTAGAATTTGGACCCTGTTTTTTTAAGCAACGATTTTGATTACCTGACAGTCACGCTTATTTTGCAGCTGCAGTTTGGCTGAGTAAGCTAGATAGCAGCGGCGAATTTAGAAAACTACAAAGCTTTCGCTAAAATTACCTGTTCTTCCTGTCAATTAGATGGGTAGAGAAACCGCCAATTTTGGAAAAAGTGCTTTGCCGCATAACGCGCGTGTTGAACGATGTGTGACGTCATAATGGATTTCCCCCAAAAAAATTGTTGGACCCCCCCCTTTAAAAATTTCTGGATACGCCCCTGCACTCGGGAGAAATCTCTATGACGTAAACGCTGCCAAATTAAGCTACTAAATGTCGTGCTTCAAATGAACGATGATAGCCCACTAATTCTGTTTAATTGTGTAACTTTCATCATTCTCATCATTCTTTCATCATTCTCTGTGGTCAACAGAAACTAAACCAAGTGTCCCATACTAAATACCTCGGAATGATCATAGATGACAAACTCTCTTGGAAACAACATGTTGCATACCTTGCAACAAAGCTAGCCTCCGGGTCAGGTATGCTATTTACGCTTAAAAAATATTTGCCATCAGCTTCATTAAAGCCTGTTTATTCAGCTCTTGTCGCAAGTCATTTGACTTATGGCATTCTGAGCTGGGGCACGGCTACATTCCAAACTCTACATCATCTAAATGTTCTTCACAATAAGGCTGTCCGAAATTTAGCAAACGTATCATACAGAGAAAACCTAAATCATGTATATTCGAAAAGTCAAATTCTTAAAATTCCTGACATGTACAATTTTGAACTAGGAAAATTTATGTTCAAAGTTCACAATAAGCTTCTGCCTCCTGTCTACACCTCTGCCTATACTTACATTAGTTCAATTCATAATCATATAACACGTCAGTCTGCCACTAACCACTTTTTCATCAAACGTATGTCCTCAACAAAATCCCAGGCAGCATCTATTTACCAAGGCCCAAAATTATGGAATTCCATTCCTCATTATATATAAAACAACCCTCTTCGTTTATTTAGCAAATTATACAAAAAAAGCCTTTTGGATATGTATTTGACCTGGTAAGTTTTTACATGTGTGCCATACTTCTTATCCGCATTATTTTTCACGTTACTTTCCAATGCTGTGTACCTTGCACTTGCATTCCTCCCGCCAGTTCCCTAGCAACCACGTGTAATGTATGATAACATTTACAGGACCAATACAGTACATAATTTGCATTATTGTAAACTGCGCACACTGCTCTAGTTTTAATTATTAAAAGACTCCTGCTGTGTGACTATCTTTTTTCCTTTTTGCCTATTTATCATTATTTCTGTACACGGGTGGCTGACTCGATGACCTATATGGTCCCTTCGCCATCCACCAGTTGCTTGCCTATTATATTTTATTTGCATGCAATAACCGCGTACGCAACTGAAAATAAAAATGATGATGATGATATTGGCGTTTTTCATTTCATGTTAACTGTGGAAAAACCAGAATCCAAGAGCCAAGAAATTGCATGCCGACAACAGGCGAGAGCTGTTCAAGACAGGTGGTGGGCCACCACTATTTGTTGAGGACCCCCTCTTGCCGAGTTGGTCACAGGTACAGTGAGATCAGATGTAAACTTATGTTTGTTGAATTCAAGTTTAACACGAGTGTGTCTTTTATGTGCAGCAGCCCTCCCAATACAAGATTGGGAAACAACCTTGACCCCAAGGATGAGAACAGAAAGGTTGTTGTTGAGTTCAGAACTGCAGCGCCAGGCACATCAACAACTGTGTCTCAGCTACAGAGCAGCAATCTCCGCTCGATGCACAAGGAAGAAATGGTAACAAGGCAGCTATTATTAGAAAGGGAGCTAGCTCTCAAAGAAGGGCAGTTCAATGAAGTAAGAAAAAGGCGAGTCTTATTTGCACAAAAGTTTGAGATGTTACAAATGCATGAGGCTATTTATGCTGAGCAATTAGCTGAAATAAGAGAGTAGGGCGCTGACATGAGAAAGGAGTGCGCTGTAATGTGGTTGCAAGAGCTGCCGGCCGATGCCCAACTGTAATCAGAGGGGGGGCTTCTTATGACGCATACTGGTGAATCCCAAGGAAGGGCCTCCGTCCTGCTTTAAAATAAAACCTCGGGAAAGGATCCAGTGTGATGAGGAAAGCAGGACGGAAACACCACCTAATTGCTCAAAGCAAAAGGCTAATGTGAAGGGCACCTATTTTGTTATTATATCATTTTAAATTATTTTGCAGACGTTTTCATTTCTTGAACTGTTGAACTATCCGCCTAAAATCCTGATCCGCGGATCACTGTTAAGCCAGACTCATGCGCTAAGCCAAGTTTCTACATACGGATCAACAGACCGGGACGTAGATAATTCAAGGCTCAGTGATATTCCAGGCTTCTGCATTCGGCCATAAGTGTGTACTTGTATGTGGTGGAATAATGCACAGTAATACAGTAGACCTCACGAACCTAACTCTGGGATGAATGTAAGTTTTCTCATGAAGTTCAATAAAAAACTTTCCTGTAGTCTCTAATATTTTTTATTTGCCTGGTGATTCTAAGTTAAATCCGTGTTTTCTGGCTAACTAAGATACATACAAAAATATAACCAATGGACTACAACGATATTCACACATACTTAGTTTCCTGTGTAACAAGTATTTAATTTTGTCAAGGATTTCATAACTTTAAATTAAAATGACACAAGCTTGTCGTGCGCGCCTTTTCCTGTTCATTTTTTGCCAAATGTTGTCTTTCAATGCCAAAGAAATACCTAATTAACTTTGATCTGTCAAGCGTGACTGATCTGCCCATATTTAGAAGTGTCGCCTATGGTGTTAGTACTCAATGCTTTAACACAGTGGTTCCTAACCTTTCGTGGACCATGGCCCCCTTAGAATAACTTTTTGGTCTCGTGGCCCCCTTCAAGTTAACATGTAGGACCTGTGGCCCCCTTAAAATGTAGATAGCAATCTCGCGTTGGAATGCGGTATTAATTTTGGCCTTAAACAGGTCTAATAGAGTAAAGGAGCGTGATAAACCTCACTACAAAAAAATAGTATATGGAATAGTCGATTAAATTCGGGAATAAAGTTAAAGTGAAAATGACTTTTAGTGGGTGTTTCTTGTGAATCTACGCCCGTGGCCCCCCAGAACACAGCTCGGGGGGCCATGGGCCTTTGGTTGGGAACCACTGCTTTAACAATTCAATTCAATGGTTTATTTTTACCCACAAACGCAAATATTAACAAACAAAATACTTACCACTGTGTTGTTTTTGGAAACTTGACATTCATAAAAATCAGGATTTTTCCAACAGTATTGATTCTGAATGTCTCCTGCAAGCTACCATTTTTCTCATAAACAAATAAAACCTGCTTCTTGTAATTTCATCAGTTCACTATTGTCCTGCAGATGGTGCGTGTTGTTTTGTTACTCTAATTTAAATTGCAATTTCCAGAAATGGTTTCAAACATGAATTTTCTATGCTCTAATGCAGACTTGGGTGGCTGCAGTAAACTCTCTGCCTAGTAGACAATCCGCTTTGCGTACATGCACACAATCACTACACAGCTGGTGTAATCAGGTTGAAGGGGACCACCCGTTTGAAATATAAAGTATCGCATGAATAGCATATGTAACATTTAAAGCATGTACCGGGGACTTTCCCACTTATGTTGTAACTTGAGTTGAATTGACCGAGTTTTAACTAAATGCACTTGTTGTGTATGCTTGCTTGTTTTGTCCTGTATTTACTTAAATGAAGTAGTTTAATTTTGTCTACGTCTGCAGTTTACCGATTTAGTTGCGATCTTACGGAAATAAATGTTAGAGCAGTTGGTCTCATAAGGCAAATTAAAAAATGTCAACTTTTTTGGTTGTACAGATTGTTAATGTTGGGATTGGACGCTAAATAGCCGCACAAGCTGTGTTTGCTTTGACACACTTTTTTTCAGAGAAGCAAAAAGAACAGCACACAACAGAATAAATGAAGTTCGGATCTCAGAACAACAAAACATTTATTTCTTATGTTTTCTTTGGCCCGGCATTTTACCAGCCTGTTTTGGTGGCAATTTGATGATCATGGATCCATCAGAAGAAATAGTGAAGGCTTTTTTTCTGAGGAACGAACTTTGAAACCTTTTAAAATGTTGATCTTTTTTAACGGCACTCATGTTGCACCAGTCTGCAATGCTCATTTTAAATTCAGAATATCCTGGAAGGAGAATGTACATTCCAGTACCAGAAAATGATCTTTTAATGTCTGTGTAATGTGTTAAATCACATATGATTGTCACTAATTTCGACACATTTTGCTTTGTCCATTCTGTGCTTACTTTTAACATGAAGTTAGCTGACTCTGAGTTGTTGTTAGTCCACAAGGTTCCTGTTTTTAGTTGATGTGGCCAAACAGATTGTTTTCAATTTACCAACATTCTGCTTTGAATGTATGAAAATGCATCTGTTGCATTTGCCGTGCAATACTCCAAGGCTTGAGTTGATTTGCGATCAAACTCAATTTTATCGTGTGAGTCAAGGGTTGAAAAGGTCACTGACATCATTGCATTTCGATGACTTATATTGAGACCAACTTTGTCAGTTGCTGCAAAGTATATGCTGAGCTTGTGGAAACACAGTGGAGAAAGAAAGGTGAATTGCTTTTTCATCATCACTGCCGAACACTAGTTTTGGAACTTTAAATAAACGGATCTGTCTAAGTGAAGGTGAAGAAACATTGGTCCTAGAAATATGGGATGATCTTTTTTGTCACATCGTATAACACTAAGGTTTTTAAAAACTGTTACAGTTGCAAATATATCTCCCAAGTTGTAGGTTTTATCGATTCCAAAAATAGTTTGTCCGCTACCACAAAAACCTTCTAACATCTTGGATTTGACTTTGGGTGAAACGGACAGCAGTGAATGGGTCTTTTTTTAGTGTGAGAAACCGCTTGTACGAACGGATGACTGGAAATCATGTTTATAGTATTTAGATAATTGTCTGCAACTTTTGTAGATGAGCCTTTTTCTGATTCTAACTTTTTTCGGTCATTATTTTAATGTTGTAAATTGCTCTAGGTTTTTTGGGCATGAAGTTAAATCATCCAAGGATGATTCTTGCAGAAGTTTATTGTAGGCTTTTTTGGCTTGCATTAACTGAACAAGTTCAGACATTCTTTTCACTAGTTTTAATGTAGGTACTTGCTGTGTGCTTGCTATTGCCATGATGACTGTAGCTTTCCAGTTTTCCTTGGTATTGGACAATTGCGGGTAACACTTAAAGAAGAAACACGGAAAAGCAGGAAATCAACACTAAAAGCAGAAAGAAGGGAAATTTATGTTTCCTAGAAGAGGGAAAAATATATGCAGAAAAACAGGAAACGAGTGAATTTTTTTTGCTTCTTTGGGTTTCGAAATACAGAACAGTTTTTTATGCCATTCTTACCTGCAAAAACCAGTGTAAAACGATGTAATAGCGTTCTACATCGATTGTGTCGAAATACAGAAAAACGGGAAATGTTTCTTTATTTTTTTTATGCCTATCTTACTTGTAAAAACCATTGTAATACGATGTAACGGCGTTCTACATCGATTGTGTCGAAATACAGAAAAACGGGAAATGCTTCTTTATTTGTTTTTATGCAGTTCTCACACGTAAAATCCATTTAATAGCGCTCTACATCGATTGTGTCGCAATACAGAAAAGCCGAAAAAGGGGATATTTTTCTTTCTTGTTTTTTTATGCCGTTTTAAATGATATAAATCATTTTGTATTATACCTATTTTCACGTCGATTGTGTCGAAATACAGAAAAGACGGGTAAACCTAATTGTTCAAACTTCTGAAGGAATCGGACAGCTAAACTCCCTGTTGAAAGATGCTGACGCAGTTGTACGATTGCTTATCTCACAGTTCAACTCTACATTCCCGCATAATCGATGGTCAAATTTTTACCAGTCACAAATCTAAAGCTTGCCGCTTCAGCAATTTCACAGTGGATATGCTTTAGGAAAACATTCAATAGTTGGAGGTAGAAGCACGTCTTTTTTGCAGTAAGGCCTCAAGTTTGTTGCATAATAGCCTACTGCTTGCTGCGATCAAGATACGGAGACATCTTGATATTGTTTGCAGGTGCGAGTGAGATTTCTTTACCTTAGATGGCACATAAGTCAGTTCAATAGTCACAATCTATTGTTTCACTTGATAAAGTGTGATAGAAACTAACCGGTAAAAGAACTGCTTAACGATAATAATACGAAATAAAATCAGGATTACATATTCCCTGTTTAGAGCAAGTTTAAAAATTTATTAAATTACGCAGTTTCACATCATTCGCATCGTTAAAAGTTGTGCAACTATAAATGTTTTCTATGGAGTAATCACAAAATTGTTTTATTAGTATGAAGACATTTGTTTGTGGGATATTGTATTGTCATGTTCCATTTAACTTTTATGTAATTAACCGACTCTTTTTTCGATATGTGACCGACTTTTCGCTCTGAGACGTCATGCTGTTTTGCGGCGCATTGCTGTCAGTGACCTTGCGTTGTTGTCGCGATTAGCCTTTTGTGATCACGGCCAAGCAGAAGCATTAACTTCTATGTGTTGATTGAAAGAATATTTTGCGATATTATAGTTAAACTATACTTAATAATTTTAAGGGACTTGTGTAATAATTAATGCACTGTTTTTGTAATTGTAGCTATTATGTATGAAATCTTTATTAGCCAGCATTAAAATGGCAATAAAACTGTTAAAATCGAAATAAGCTATTGAGTTTGTTGAAAGCAAAACAATTACTGGAAAATCCCGTGGACATCTCACATGTTCCAGCTGTTAAGCCATGTGGCGGAGTAGCTTATTTTTTCAAAGAGGAAAATTGAGAGTGTCGAAATGATTTTAAATGCGACCAGTACAAGTTTATCGGCGAAGGTCGTCATAACAATGACAAGTTGGGAATCGTCCGCCGGTACTACAAAAAAAAGTTCCTAATGGCAGAAAAAACAAAACTTCGGCGGCGATTCAGAGACATGTGTTACTGTTTTGCCCGACAGTTCCAAGGATCCACCATTATGTTTAGTCCACTACTTTGGAAATGAAGAAACTCACATTGATACTCCACACGGAAACGCGAAAAAGAAAACAGGAGTTACCTTCCAACTCACGAAACAGTAATCAAAAATATTCCTTCAAAAACGGAAACTCAAAAGCCCAAAAAAGTGTATGACGAAATGCAAACCCAAAAAAGTCATGAAGATGATCACCTTCGAATGCCGGTCGATATACCGCGAGACATAAAACAATGCGAAAATATACAGTGCAGTGCATCGCTAAAACGACGAATATTTCAGCACTGTTGAAGTAGCCATTTAAACGGGAACCTTCGTGCATCAATTGACAATTTATCCCGACTTGGTAGTTCATTTTGCAGCGGAGGAACATGTAAAAGAAATGAAAAATTTAGTCAGTCTTTCAAACGCAAATTCCAATCTTAAGCAATTGGTTTCCTATGACACCATGTTTTGCCTCGGGAACTTTTACGTGCCAGTGCTTGTCGCTAGGAACGTCAAAATGCAGGATGATCCCATTTTTCCAGTGGCGTTCATGTTCCACGAAAGAAAATTTTGAAGTACCACAGTGAATTTTTCCGCCATTGGCATCACTAAACAAAACATATAGCTAGACAGAGAAAAGGGAATGACCAGGTGCCTCGAGGTCTTGATCAAGACCCATTTTCCTCGACTTGTATATGTGTTTTGCACAAATCACATTTTAAAAGATGTCGAGAGGTGGGTAAAAACACATGGGGGGGGGGGATGGTGAAAAGGTCCTCAAAGACGACGTTACGCGCCTCATCGATTGTCAGTCGATAACTGACTTCAATAAGCTGTGCGTGGTACTTTCAAGCAGCGGGTCGCACAGATCTCATTGAACACTCCTGCAAGTTTGTAACAGAAAAGTTTGCTGCGTTTTAACAAGGGGGTGCATCTAGAATATACAGGATCGCTTGGTGCATTATTAACCAGCTTGGCGCACCGTTATAACACTTGGCGCACCTTATGATCACTTGGTGCAGCTATATTCCACTTGGCGCACCCTTTTATCGCTTGGTGCAGCTATATTCCACTTGGCGCACCCTTTTATCGCTTGGTGCAGCTATATTCCACTTCGCGCACCTTTATATCGCTAGGTAAAGGTGCATTCAGCATTATACAAGTGCACCAAGCAAAATAAACTTGCACCGAGCGATCCAAAGGTACACCAAGCGATAAAAGAGTGAACCAAGCGATATATATGTACACCAAAGTATATTAAGATGCACTAAGGGTGGAATTCACCAAGTAAGATTAACTTAATCTGGATTAGGCCTTAATCTAGGATTAAGCACCTCGATTAGTTGGTATTCACCAACCAGGATTAAACCGAGACTAGTAAATCGGTACTTTAATCCAGATTAAATTCCTAATCCCCGATTATGCTGAGTCATGGTCTTGGCCGCATGGGTTTTGGACTTGCTTAAGCGATGTTTTTCACTTGTATGAAGGTGTAAAACTGCGTGTTTTAGGATTTTAAACACTTCTAGGCGCTTTTGTGCATATACTTACCAGCTATTTAATGTGAATTGTGTGGTTATTAATTTTGTTGGTTTGACACATAGTTTTTAAATACTGTTTTGTTTTGTTAGGCAAGCAACAACAACAAAATATGCCTCGAACAACTAATTTCAGTTTATTAGAAAAGGATTTATTGCTTTCCCCCATTGAAACATATAAAGATGTTATAGAAAGCAAAAAGTCAGACCATCTCACCAAAGGTCAAACAGATAATGCTAGGAAGGATATAACTCAAGATTTCAACAGCAATTCTTTTAGTCAAACCAGGTCAATTGATCAGTTAAAATTGCTGTGGAAAAACTTAAAGGCAACAAGCAAGAAAAATGCAGCTTACGTTAGAAGGGAACTGGCAGCAACTGGATGTGGACCACCACCTACACCTACTGATAGCACTTCAGAACGAGTGGAAGGTTCAGTTTTAGTTCAAACACACTTCATCATCACCTATCATTTTCATCCAGACCACTCCTTTCACTCATGTAAATTTTGAGTAAATTATTTGAACTGTTAAAAAGTATTGTTTTACAGCCCTAATTTCTCCAGTTATAAAGGCCCGTTTGCACTATGCTTCGTGGCGCTTAACCTAACCTTGCGACCCCTTCTGTTTACACTACGCTTTTCGAGGCGTACCTAAGCTTACCAAATGGAATGCCTGACGTCATTTTTAGCATAAAATGGCCGAAAATGACCATAAACTACCACATGAACGCATTGTTTGTGTACATGCAGCATTAATTTGATTTGATTTTCGAAGCAGACGTCAGTATAAGATTTAAAAGGCCAGTACAAACTAAATTTTGTGTGAACAAGAGGTTAGGGGCTCGAAAATGCTTGTACAACTATAAACTGAAGTTATTAGCTCTTTTAACATTGATGCAAAAGAAAATGGATACTGAAGCCAAAAAATGTAAAAATTTTTGGGTGCATCCAATCCTAAAGAAACGTAAACAAGACGGTAAGTAGTTTTTAATGTTATGAAAACCAACAGATATATGACATAGTTTTTTTAAAATCCACAGGTGAATACAACAAACTTCTCAGGGAAATGCGCATACTCCATAAGCCATGGTTTTTTTTACATACTTTCGAATGACAGCGGTGGTGTTTGATGAACTTTTGGCCAAAGTAGCCCAGGAAATAACAAAGATACACACTCCATTAAGAGAGCCTATTTCACCAGGAGAAAGATTGGCAATAACTTTAAGGTATAAAAACATTTTGTACATATAGGTTCCTTGCAACTGGAGACAGCTATACTACAATTGCATTTTCATTCCGAACACACAAATCAACTGTTTCAAAAATTGTATCTGAAACATGCGGTGCAATTTAGATAGCACTACAACCGGAGGTCATGCCTGTCCCTGATGAAACTTTATGGGAAAAAAATGCCAAAGAGTATGAATATTATTGGCAGTTTCCAAACTGTGTTGGGAGCATCGATGGAAAACATGTTCTTATGCAGGCCCCAGCAAACTCAGGTTCATTGTATTTTAACTACAAGAAAACTTTTAGTGTTGTATTACTTGCTGTGGTTGATGCTATGTACAATTTTGTAATTGTGGATGTTGGATCATTTGGAAAGCAGAGTGATGGTAGTGATCAAACTCAATATTTGGAAGAAGATTGGAAGATAACTTGCTATGCATGCCAGCACCTAAGCTATTACCTGGTACCAATACTCCTGCCCCCTTTGTTTTTGTTGCTGATGAAGCTTTTCCGTTAAGACAGAATTTAATGAGACCTTTTCCTGGTACTGGTTTAACAACTAAACAGAAAGTGTTTAACTACAGGTTATCTAGAGTAAGAAGAATTGTGGAAAATGCTTTCGGTATTATGGCTTCCCGTTTTCGTATTTTTCATCGCCCCTTGCTGGTAAAACCTAGTACTGCAGACAAAATAATAAAAGCATGTACTGTCTTACATAATTTTTTGCGTCGCAAAGTTTCTCTTTGCTATGTAGAACCTAATACGGCTGACTTTGAAGACAGAAATGGAAACCTCCATTTTGGGCAATGGAGATCAGAAAATGTCTCTGCAACAAACTTTTGCCCTCTGCAACGCATTGGTCGCAGATCTTCATGTCAAGCAACAGATGTAAGAGATTTTTATGCTGACTATTTTGTCAGTGAAAATGGTTCAGTGCCCTGGCAATCCAACAGAATTGTTTAAGAAGTTGTCGCTAATTTATGGCATACCTATCTCCCTTTCGTATGTGTGCATGTCATGGCATTACACAATAAAAAAATAAAATATATTTTATTTATTTGGAGAACGAACAGGGAACTGATAAATAAAAGAACAATAAAGTAGAAAAGAAAGAACTTTAATGCAACTATAAAGGCAGACATGCACCTAAAATTGTAGAACATCATAACAAACAACTATTGAAGTATAGGTATTTTAGTTTTTTGACAAATCATTACAAATGTACTTGAAACAGTCATCAGTGTTATTCAGTGTTGTTTCCATATCGTGCTTCATGCACCAATTTGATTATTTCGATGTGAAGCTTTGATCGTTTAGCTGGTGATATTTGTTTTGCTTCCAATGCCATACTTGCAAAAAACAAATCTTCAGAATCTCCGGTTGCATCTGCAAACAACATTTTTAGATAACAAGAATAATAAAGTCTAAACTAAATGGTTTACATCATGTAAAAACTTACCAGAAGAGCTTTTTAATTCAGCCAGGATCTTGTCTATCGTGTTGTCACTACCACTTTTTGTTTTCTGTTTTTTTTGGCTTGTGTGATGCTCCAAGATTGAAATTAGTTCAGATTTGCTAAAAAAATACTAGTAGTAGTTGTACAACCTTCAGGTGTGTGGGAAGCACTTGAGTCAACTGCAGACTGAGCTGAAGATCATGTTCACTCAATCTGGCTTTGTTCAGTTGTATCAATTACATCAGGTTGAGTGAAGTCTATTTCAACTATATCAACTTCACTGCCTAAATTTGATTGTGTCCTGTAAAAAAGTTGACTATTTTTTAATCACAGTTTTATTGTTGTGAACAGAAGTAGCAAGTATTGCTACAAAAAGTGTGAAATAAAACCTTACCTTCTTGGTTGAATAAATGGCTCAATAAAAGACATAGGCTTAAGTAAGTTCCATTCCTGATGCAATGCAGCTGCTGCCCCAGATCTTGTAAGATTTGCATTTTTAGCCTTTTCCCTTAAATATTTATCGCGCAATGCCTTCCATCTTCTTTTGCATGTTTCAGCTAAAACATGGTTTAATTATCACAGATTGTATTTTGCAAACCTACTAATAATTACCCACATATTAGGAAACTTACATACCATCTGAATGCAGCTGCTCGCCAACTTCTTTCCAAGTGGCCTCTGGCAGCCTTTTGTCTCTCTGTGATTGTAGCTTGCAGTTGTAAATATTAGCATATTTCTCCACCTCAATTATTAACAGATCATCAGAAACATTCATAATTATATTTCAAGAGGGCGGTAAGCTGTGTGAAAGCACAAAACTCAAAACTAAGCAAAGTAAGTACTTAAAATTAAGGCAAATGGCCTAATATTTCTATATTTATGCTAAATAGAGCAGTCTTTTCAAATTTAAACCCATACACAGCGAATATACAAATTACAAACCGTCATACTCAGGTTCAAGCTGCTTGATACGCAGAGAAACGCTCGGTAGGCGATCGCTCGCTCATTTCTGCGAGACTTGAGCGGCTGAAATCAGTCAAGCGCGTCACCAGACAGACAAAATGAAGCAAACAAAGCTACGCAGGTTTAAGCGCGCGCGCTACGCATAGTGTAAACGGGCCTTAACCGTTGATTTATCGTTTTCCAGGTAGATTTGGTGTTATGTCTATATTTACCGAAGAGACCTTGGTAGTAAGCTTTCTTTTTACTTTTAACCACATGAAAATATTGATTTCTTAATTGGTGGTAGTGCTTCTTTTTCAAATCTTTATTGGAGGAGATACATTTTTTGTAGGCCTTTTGTTTCATTTTGTTTAGTTCATGTAATTCTCTATCATACCATTCATTTTTTCCACCATTCCATTTACGAGATATTAATGAAAAACAATTATTGAAGGAATCTTGAATTATTGATCTAAGTTTGGAATAAGCAAGATTTGGATTCGTTTCTTCTATGATATTCTCAGTGTCAATGGAGTTAAGTGAAGTGATAAAGTTTTTTTTTTTTTTTTCAGAATAACTTCGATATGGTCTGGAGTTATTTTGGGTTATGCTCTGTCCATAATTTGCAGAGAACATTACAGGCAAGTGATCAGAGACATCATCTAGCACAGGGCTTCTCAAACTGTGGGTCGGGCCCCCATTTGGGGTCGCGAAACACCGTGCGTTGTTATGTCACAGTCACATTAAATGGTATACGTGCATAAATTTATTGGTTAAACATCATTTCCGTGTATAGGCTATACGAGGGGTGCACAAGTGCGGCGACAGAGACAACAAGTTTCTACGGGTGTGAACATGTTTGCTAGAATATATGTACTGGTGGCCGTGAAGTAAATAAAAACTCTTTTGCCAAATATTTTGATTTTTAAACTGCTCTAAACACATTTTGTGGAACTTAAAAAAGTATAGTAACCACATGCGCCAGACTTTTGTATGGCTATTGTGTGCAAACAATGCGAAAAAGCACATACCACAAGCGTCACAAAAATAGATTATGACGTCATAAAAGCTAAGACTGATAAAATCTGTGTTTTAAGTTAGGCCTTTTGTGCGCCATTAGATGGCATATATATAATATAAGTATTTCTTTACATCAGTAATTTTAAAACACAAGGAAGCAGGCAATTGGTGGCCGCTATTAAAATAAATATACGTCATAGCGAAAAGGTTGTGTATGCGTCATAGCAAAAAGGTTGTGCACCCCAGGGCTATATCCATCAAGTGGTCGCGTATAAATTTCTGTTTGAAAACAGGGTCGCAGAGCAAGAAAGTTTGAGTAGCCCTGATCTAGCAGAATGTAGGTGCATATGAGCCTGTTTACTACATTGGTCCAAATATGATCCAATACTGTTGCAGAAACCTCAGTAACCCTGGATGGTTTGTTAATTAAAGGCAGAAAATGGTTATCAAACATTAGATCAGTAAATGTTGCAACTTGTTGATTTGTTATGTCCAAAAGGTTTTAAGTTAAATTCACCCATTATATATGTATCTACCTTAGATTCTTTAATTTTTAAAATGTTTACATTTAGATATTTAAAAAAGCATTCAATACTGGTTTGATCCTGTTCTGGTGAACATAAAAGCCAACACCACCGCATTTGTGTTTTACTCTGGAGTTAGAATAAAATTTGTATCCATGCAATTTATTATGCAAACCAGGTTAATTAGGTTTTAACCATGTTTCAGAAATGCCAATAATATCAGGTTTTATCCTAGTAAGTAGACATTGGATGTTAGCAAAGTTATTTGGATTATTTAGTAAACGTATGTTAACACTTATAACAGTAAAAGGTTTGGATTGTTACCAGTAATTTGTGACAGTATGTCAGTAGGTGCAATGTAGACATTGTCATCCAAAAGTACCTCATCAGAGTCAACATTAAACAATAAATCAATGTTATCTTTACTAACATTATTGGACAGATCTTTTAATTTATCACTTATAATTTTGGATTGCTTTTGCAAGATGTTTGATCATTTTCCATAGTAGTCTCTGTGAAGCTTAGGTGCACAATCAGCTCAAATATATTAGCTATGCAGTTTTAAGCACTGCTACTTGATTGGAATAAATCAAATGGTTTGATTAGCTACTGTAATAAATGAACAGTATATATACAGACATAATAACTACCCATAATTAATTACAAGCGTGTTATGTCATCTAAGCATTTGATCACCTGTTTCTTGTTATTGTATGAGACGTAGATGTTGCCATTAATAGTCCAAGTTGACCGGTCTCCACACTTCTCTAGCTTTTCGCACCAGTTCTAATCTTCTTCGAGTGAGGGATTCAGTCACCACCAGTCCTGTTCCAGTCAGTTGCCTTTTGTTGCTAAAGATCTCCTGACGGACCGATCTTCTCACAAATTTTATTATCAGTGGTGTACCCTTTTTCGAAGGGAGAATGTGAGCAATGTCAATGTCACATTTCTCCACTTTAAAAGGAAGTTTAAACTTCGTGTTTAGGATGTTTAGAATGTAGGGTTCCAGTTGCCAGAAACTTCCTTTGGGCATATCTTTGCAGCCATGCAAGAGCAAACAATTTCTGCGACCATATTGTTCCAAATCATCTAATTTTTCCTCAGTATTTTCTAAGTTGCTTATCCAGCTTTTTTACCATCAATTGTATTTCATCAATCTTTTTGCCTACAGCAGCAAGCTTCTCATCTGGTATTTTTGGATCAGCATTGGGAGATGTTTTAGCAGGATTTGAGTTAGATTGTTCAATCAAATTAGCTTGGGTTTTTTTAACTTGACTTAAAAGATTCCATTACTTGTTTCATTTGAGCTTGAAGTTCCTTGATGGTCATGGCGGAAAATGTGTTTAGCTTGAATTAGTTAAATGTTGAAACAGTAGCAGAGCAGTTTTTACCAAAATGTTTTTGAGCTAAATTTAAGTACTTAGGCAATCCACACGAGACCTTATCACCTTATTCAAATAGAATCAGTCATCCTTTGCTGTGGAATTTTATTTCAAACCCAAAAACTTTTCTTGGAAATTTTCGGTCCTTACATAGGCGAAAGTCGAGTTACTTTCCAACCCGACAATTTCGTGGTGGTAAGTTTCGCGTAAGTACATTAAGCGCTTCAAAAACGTCAACAAGATATGCCAATGTCAATCGAAACCCCTTGGGAGTGAATTAAACCATACGATCCGATTTAATCGAGAAATAGCTTTACTTCTTCCCTTATTTTACAAACACAACATATGCAAAATATATTTCTCGCCGCATGTACCAATCTCACCGGAATATCTGAGCAATTGGCAAGCTGCAGTTGTTGTGGTGCCAGTTTGTGGGTTTTGAACAAAGGGTATGCGTAGGCCGGTTTGATGTTGCTAAAAAAACTGGCTGAAATTCCTGAAACAGGATGATAAGTAGAACCCGTTACTTTTATACCCACGGTGTGGAACAGCATGTCCATGTCTAGGACATCGGCCATGTGGAGTTTTTTTTACCTATGCTTCGCACTCGAGGTAGATATGCCTTTGGTAGCAGTCGAAGTCCTCCGGGCTTACTGGCAATTTGGTAAACTTTACCAGGCTTTTTCTCATGATAGTGCAGCAGGCGGAGTAGTCGACTACCGACAATTTTTCCATATTAATCTGTCTCACAAATGACTATGACGTTTTTCGCGACGAGTCTTTAAAGAATAAGCTTATGCAGGCTTGTGCGATATTCTCGGTTCAAGTTATTTCTAATATTCTTTAATACCTTGTTTTGTTGTAGATCCTCTTTGTGTTGGGTTGCATGTTAAAACGAAGTTACATCTTGGGCAACGAAAGTGGCCTCATTGTTTAAAAAAATACATGTATACATGCACAACAACATATTAATTACAAGCAATAAAAACAAAAGACTTTTAGACAACAGCAAAACACTTTCTAAATTGTATTCTCTTACCTTTTAACCTATTGATATCCGGGCAAATAGCCTGGCATGGAGATTTAGCTTTCACTTGTACCAAAAGTTTTGAGGCATAGTTGACATTTACAGCACTTTTTTGTACTTTGTCGATAACTTTGTAAACTCTCAGAAAATGATTTAGCATCATCATTTTGCAAATGACCTGTGCAAAATATTTGACAATAACTTACACAAGGTAACAGTTAAAATCTGTCTCATATGTTCAAGTTTAACCTGCAACATGCATGTCATACACAAAAGGGCAGCATTTGTGTGAGGGCCGCTTCCAGTGTACATAACATAACTGATGCGTGTAATGATATAACGCCATGTTATTTGATAGGTGCATTTGTAGGTATGTTACTTACAAAGCAAATGACCAAGGGGTCAAGGCAGGTCAATGTAAAGTCTTAAGTGCAAAAATTCATCAACTTGCAACATCGCCGTTACCTCATACAACAAGTCACCACGTGCAGTGTGCACAGTTCTAAGCCAGTGGTTCTCAAACTTTTTTGACCGCGACCCAAATCTGAGTTTTATGAACATCTCACGACCCAAGCCTCAAACATAAAAAACTGAAATTTTTCGTTCATAATATCTTCAATGCACAGCTTTATTTTTCATTAGGGAGACCACTGCATATTTTATATTCAGTGAAAGGTCTCAGATTCGACTTTAACTGTGCTGTTCGATAACGAGACTGATTACAATTCGTCGCCGCATAGGCGTCCGCCCATGTCAAAACGGCTGCAGGCCTAACGAACTTGTTTCGTTCGACAACACTACATAACACAGCACACATTGTGGCATTGCAGCCCAATGATCATTGATAGAAGTGAATCCCAAACCTAAAAATGTTCTCTTGTACGAATACTTACCCATCCTTAAACGCTAACTGTTACATCTCCACCGTCAGTTTCGCATGATTAACTTGTCCTATTATTTTCCGTGTTATGACTTTACAATCGTCAGGTGCGTAACAGTAAAGTTGGAAACCTATTGTCGTCTGTATGTGGTAATGATTGGTCCATTTTACTGTACAATGTAATCGAGTGAGGTGACTTTACTACTACATTAAGTAAATTCGTTTGTGTTTACTTAATGCACTAGTAGGTCGTTTGGGCAGAAGTGAATCACCAGAGCGCGACCCATTTTTTGACCCTGCGCGACCCATACTTTGAGAACCACTGTTCTAAGCTAAAGCCAACAAGAAAGCATTCAAACAATATTATTGACAATAACTTGACCCATGTGAAGGTTGAACCAAACCTAACCACCCACATCGTACCTTGTGCAACGTGACAAAGCGCAAACATTAAGTACAGCAACTGCATTAGTTCATCTAGGTCAGGGTGGCCAACTCGCGAGCCGCATGCGGCTCCTACGTCGTTGTTGGGAGTTTGAGGCCACTGTGTATATTTTGGGTAGTATGTGGCGATCTGGTACAAAATCAGTAATGCTTCAACAATTTTGCGTTTGAACAAACGTATTATATTGGTAAGGCCACAAAGCCTACCTTAAAACTGCAACGTTATGTGGCAAATGGCTTGATTATGATGTCATATGTTCAATTGTTGACTGTGACGTCCAAAAATGCCTTCGTTGGTACCATCATCAGGTACAATGAGTCAGTAATTCACAACTGCCCTCTAGACTGCGCAAACTGTGGTTTTCATTGTTATATTATGGCGATGAAGGTCTAAAAACAGTGCACAAATGACAACAAATACAGTTCGTGTTCAACATCCAAAACTTTTGCCACAGTTCAATTGTGCCACAGTAGATGTCAAGACTACACAGAAAAGAGGAAACTGAGACAATTAAGACAGTTGGGCAGTTGAGATTTCTGAAGTCCACATTACCTAGGTGTTTGACATTACGGTGTTGGCTTTATTGTCTAAACATTCAAACAACAATAACAAACGAAAAGTTACTAGAAACACTTCACATAGCTAGACATTAACATAGTAAAATTGCTGACTTTTGGTTAACACACAAACATTTAAACTAAGTCGATTCTAACAGATTACTGCACTAACACATGGCTAAGTCCAGGCACGTTTTAGTCACATCACGCATTTAGAGGTTAGGATTGGCCCAAAACTAACAAAGATTAATGCACTTGGGAATAGACGTAACGCATGGTTGCACTTGGGAAAGGAAGCACAGAAATCATATTAAAATATTGTGAATTTGTCCGTAACAGTTGACAATGAATGGTTGCTCATTGTTGCGTACAATGCGAATGAGCCACATAGCAACAGCAATATTTACAACAAATGTGTTCCAAAATAAACAATTCTTAAATCCGTTGTTTATCGGATTACGACGAACGTTATACGTTATATATGGGCAGTTTGTCTTGGATTTGAATTGAGCGATTGTTGGTGGTAAATTCATTAGTGACGTCGCAATGAATTTAGTTTCGGCACTTTGCATTTTTGTAAAACTCGGCGCCCAAGTGTGGTGCGCATGCGCGTTAGAAAATACCGCACAGTTGGCAGTGAAATAAGTTTTTAGCAATTCACCTGACATGAATCTCACCGTACGTTATTTATAGAATGAGAAAATAATGATATTTTAATTCATATAACTTAAATGTTTTTGTTTGTGTGATTCGTTGAAATGAGAGTTTTGTGTGAGAGACAGTTCGGTTTGTTGAAAATGACTGGTCCGTGGTCTGTACAAGTCAAATTGTGTCATTATTATGTTGGTGTGCGACATTTAAAATAAATCTGGCTAAGCAAGGTCTCTGTGTGAGGAAGGGACAAGGCATTAAACATATATATGTGCTTATGTGTTTAATGTGGCTCTTTGTGGTAACACAATAAAAAAATTGGTCTTAGGCTTTGACCGGTTGGTCACCTCTGATCTAGGTGAATAACACGTTATGCTATAGAGGTGCAACATGTCAACCGCCATGTTTATTCGCAACATCGATGTGCAACATGTCAACCCGTCATGTGCAATATGTCAACCGCTATGTTGAACATGTCAACTGCCATGTTGCACATGTGCACCAGGTGGAGTTTTTTGCTCGCGAACCCGTCTCCAAAGCTACCACCAATCAACATATCTCTCTAAAAGTCTAAAATAAAACATTGTTACACAACAGGGTTTTTAATATGAAAATTACACAGCATTGATTAATGTGGTGGATTAATGCAAAATTTCATAACATTGATGAGTTTTCAAATTTATTAATCACTACACGTAATCAACACGCTATACACTTCCACTGTTTGCTATTGACGACATCATAATAAACTTCTGTCCTGCCTAGCAGTTGAAGGGTAACGAAAAGGGGTGAAAATATAGTCGTTTAATGGACTATGTTAAAAATAGCCAGCTGTGTTGCTAATGGAATCCCTAAACTATTTTAGGTCCTATTAGGAGGATATAATGATTTTTTTGTCCACCCATAAAATCCCAGGTCACTAAGCTTTTTTGACAATCGGGAAAACCACAATTCTTATCACCTGTGAGTGTGATAACACACCCAGCAAGTCTTTTTGCTGTTTACTTGGTGCTAACATCAAATTTCAACACAAATTTTGTTTTATGTTTTGATCCACTACAATTCTTGGTTACCATGAATAACCAACCAATTTTAAGGACTAATGTCACCAAATACCTTGGACTTCTTATAGAAGTTACACAGAAAAATCACATATCATACATATCATCAAAAATAGCTAGGTCAATTGGAATAATTGCTAAAATAAAAATTGTCAACAAACCCACACTTTTAACACTTTGCTATTTATCAAGTACTGCAAAATAAGGCTCATAAGTAACACTGACATCAGAACACATCTGCAGCCTATATATAACGCTCTATGCATACTTCAAATTCATGACATGCTTCAATTGGAGATATACAAATTTATGTACAAGTTCGATAAACACCTCCTGCCTTCGGTGTTCAACCAATATTTTTAGTCCACTATCACAACACCAGGCAAACTAAAATCCAAAACTACCATCTTTCGTAGGTACAAACAAACTCGGGTATGAAAAGCCTACAATACTTTGCAATTAAAATTTGGGCCTAATCACCTAATTATGCATGAATTAGCTACCCCAAGTTCGTCTCTAATGTAAAGCGCAGTATCATTCCATAGATTTGTTGACAAAAACGCCCTTGTCCGACCCCGAGCACATGTTGTTTTGGAAAAATCCAATGCGACAGAAGAATCCTGTTGCAAACATTGCATATTTTTGTTTATATTTCGCTTGCTTTAAATTCGCTGGCGCAATATTGTTATTTCAGTCCGTCATTTCAAGTTACAGTTAGTATTTTTTTCTTGTCATTTACTTCTCATGTTTTTTCGTCATCGTTTTCTCAATTTTTTTCTTCACGTGTTTTCGGTTTGTTTGCTATTCATCCAACCGCTTTTCGTTTTTTGTTTACATTTCGCTCATTTTAGTTAGCTGCTACAATCCAATTTTTATGTTTTCATCTGTCTCTCGACATCGTTTTCCTATTTCATTTCCTCACGTATTTTCGGTTTGTTTATTATTTATCCAGCCGCTTTCTTTTTGTTTACATTTCGCTTATTTGAGTTTTCTGATGCTATGTATTTTTTCCTTTCATCTGTTCTCTCGACATCGTTTTCCTATTTTATTACCTTCCGTGTTTTTGGTTTGTTTATCATTTATCCAACCGCTTTCTTTTTGTTTACTTTTCGCTTACTTCAGTTCTCTGCTGCAATGTTGTTGTTTTTTGTCCATCATATGAAGTTAGACTTCGGTTAGCATTTTTTTCACCTGTTTATCTGTTTTCCTTTTTCATGTTTTCGGTTTGTTTACCATTCTTTTTCCTGTATTCCTTCGCATAATAACGCCTTGTTCAAACACTGTTTTTCCCATCCTATGCGTATTTTTCCCATTTATTACTTTTTTTTTATGCATTTGTTAGCTGATCCCCTTTACTCAGGGTTTTCTACCACAAACACCTTTTTCGTTCCGCGCCCTGTTTGGTGTCTTCTGTACAATTGTAGTACATTTGCTTGTCGATTTTGTTTTTTGATCAAATGTATGTTAATTTCCCGATTGGTGATTCTTTTCTTATCTTTGCATGTTTTTTTTGTTCTGTTTATTCATTTGATTGCCTGTTTTGAAATCGAGGGTGGCTGATAAGGTGACCTTAGGGTCACTCTGCCACTTAAACTGCGCGCAAAAAAATTACTTACTTATTATAGTTTTTACCACATTTGCTATACCAAAACAAGTGCAGTATACCTAACTCTGTTTTCAGGCATTTAACGTTTTGTTGAGACATGAGAAGAACAACAAAACTCTTTCTGATTTAAAAGCTGTGTTTCATCTCGAGTATTTTACGACCAACAGTTTTTTAGCGGACTATGGAGGAAATTTGCAAAAAAACAAACTTGTTTTAGTACATTATACTTTATACCCAAAAGAAGGTAAATTCTCGTACTAAAATTAGTTTTACAGTTTAAATAACGACTAAACAGCGACTTTAATCAATATTTAACACCCTCTTGTGGCCAGTTATCTACCCGGATGTTGACGCAATCATGGACAGGGTCGCACTTCGTTCAAACGAAATTATCAAGCAATTGTACTCATTTTTTATTACGATTATACGTACAATGATAGATTTGGAAGAAATGTTTAACCCCACAGGTATAATTGCACAAACAAAATTATGTCCGCCATTATAATTTTAGTTTTTACATAATTGCAGTTCGGCTAAATGGTGCCCTAATGGATTTCACAAGCAGAGGCAATAAGTTTGGGGTCTATGCGCTTATAATCATGACTTATCTCAACGGATGTCCGGGCAATAAAAAACTTTATCATCAGTAATTTAATTATGTTTTTTTTATTATCTTTTTTCATTTTTGTGACAAGTAGTTGTCAAATATTGATTAAAGCTTCAAATATCACTTTTCCTTGTGACTTTTTTCGGATAACATCCTTTCCTTCCTCTGTGAAGTGATGCTTACCAACAATAAACACTTTGATGTTGTGAACACATCGTCCCAGTGATTTGGCTCTTTCATCTCTAAGCCAGAGTGGTGGGAGTGTAAGAAATGCTGCGTTGGTGTATTCAGACAAACAGAGAAGTTCCAACTGAAACAAAAATTATGTAACCGGTAATACTTATATTTTTTTAGTAAACTTGAGTAGGTCTTTGTAGTTTCTATAATATTTTTGTAATATTGTCACTGTTGTGCCAGTTTATTTTTTAGAAATAATCTGCAATAGTTTTTAGGAAATAACAAACAAGTGTAGCATTGTAACTTTTACCGGCTGTTCTAGCTTTTCCACTCCATCGCAGATTGTATCGTAACCTTTACCTATTAAACATCCTACTAGCACTAGTTCCCTAATGTTA
Source organism: Phallusia mammillata (assembly GCF_965637545.1). Lineage (NCBI taxonomy): Eukaryota > Metazoa > Chordata > Ascidiacea > Phlebobranchia > Ascidiidae > Phallusia > Phallusia mammillata. Next base: position 11,390,974 of record NC_137254.1, on the reverse strand, counting down.
TGAAGACCACGAGCCAGCAATTTTCCATTTGAAACATCGATTCGGTTGCGGGATAGATCGAGTTTCTTCAGCTGATTATAGTGCAAAAAATATAGCATTGAACACAGTGACAAAACTACATATATGCGCAAAAAATAAACTCAATGTTAACTCAGTTTAATACACAAACGTCTATTACCGTGTATCGGACTTTGGACCTTTGGACTTGAAATTCAAACATTTTATTCACCTGTAATAATAGTAAAACTAACAACTCAAAATTGTTGAAAAAATCAGCGCCTAGAATGCAAGAATCCACGTCACAAACAAGAAAAGGCCACGTAAAACGACCAAAATTAAAATTAGGAGACAACTCAACTTCCCAATAGGATTGAAATTCGTTATTAAGCGCACATTTTATATTTACAGGTATACTTGGACAAAGCTCGCGCGCTAAATTATCAGGAATAAGACTCTGCGCACTACCGGTATCAACAAGAAAATTCAGCTTAGTATTTTTGTCAAAAATGGTAAAGGTATGAAAACGTTTTTTGCCCGTGTATCGTTCACCTTTGGCGAGAGGGACGCTGCCCGTTTTTTGGCGGTTAAGGGCGTAAGGTGGAACACGCGTTTCGCATCAGACCCATACATGTTATGATAATAACATAAATCAGAAGGTGAGCGCCTTGATACTCTTGTGCCCACCATAGTTCCACTGCCTCGGCCGATACTGCGAGTTTTGGGAACCGATGGGCGATAATTGCCGTTATTGCCATTACCTCATCTATAATTACCAGACCTATTGTACCCGCCATTCGGCCTCCTAGGTCTTTGGAAATGAGGGGCAACAGACGCAACCGTTTAGGCCGATTTAATAGCCTTCAACTCCTCTGTAACTTCACTCAAACGCTTTACATTGTTATCGTTTATCTAAATTTGGGTATTAGCAAACATATCTTTATCGCCAGAGACATTTGCGACCGTTTCAATCACATTTTTGGGCTGAAACCGTGTTGGCTCGCTAATCAACGTGATTTGATCAGCCTTTTCAGCCAACTCGTCAACTGACAAACCATAATCACGCGCCAAAATCATGCGGATATAAGCTGGCAATATGTCGTGGAACAACTTTTTCAACAACTTTTGCCACCAAATGCCTTTAAGAAGGCCTGTTTCAAATATCGTAGCAACGGTAACGAACATCTTCTAAAATAACGTGACCAATCCTTTGCGCTTGCTCTTGGTTTAGCGAAGAGATAATTGAGGTAAACTTATCAGCATCTGAAGTTACTTGGTTGTTTTGAAAAATTATTTTCACAGTAGCAAGCCTCAACTTTACAGTAGCCACATCGCAGGTATTTTAATTTTAGCGACGGATGGTGCAGCAGGTACAAGTTTGCTTAGCCCAAAACTAGGCGCCGGAGCAACTGGATGAGGAGTAGAATATCGTGCACACGGTGCCTGGCTAGGCGGAAAAAAACAACCATGCGGTCTGGTCACTAGTCGACGACTTGACCGAAAAACTCAAGAGCGGTTGAGGCATAGAGAAAGACAATGCTGCCGACGGCGTTTTTACAGAAATGTCAGGCGCCTTATTATCTGCAACCGAACGATGCGTGGCAGCGCTTATGAAACCTTTCAGCCTTTGTTATCATTATTATCTGCAACCGAACGATGCGCGAAACCAAAATTACTTGAGTGGGATCAAACTTGTGCTGACCCTTAGAAAAAGGTAGAAAATTGGATCAGTTCATAAATCTGACTCTTTGATTAAATAAATTAACGCTGCTCAACTAAACCTAGAAGACGCCAAACTAGTTACATTTCCAAATCTATATTTCGGTAAAGCATATCACAACAGCGCCACTTACGGCTGACCACGCAACACAAATGCCACAACGCCAAAGGATCAACTGTGAGCCGTAATTATTCATTAGGCGATTTTAAAAACGTCAAATGTAACCTGACTGGAAGGCGTTTGTTCATTCACGTTAACATGTATTAGGGGGCGATAAAATCATAGCCTAGAGCAAGTTTATGACCGGTACAGTGATTAGAAAAACAGGTTTAATAGCCGGTCAGGCTTTTGTGTGCAAAAAAGGCAGGGTAGTTTAACCGGGGCAAACGTCACTATTATTAAATGTGAATAAATGTTTGAATTTAAAGTCCGATGCGACAGTAACATTGAATATCACAGTAAGTGGAAGCCCATTTTCGAGTCAAACTTAAAACAAAGTGCACCCAACGCACCTTCTGAGAACATTTTGAGCAAAGTGCTTGTTTACAAAAATAAAACAGTGCCCGCCAAGCGAAATTAAAAAACTTGGAGGAGAACACGTGATAAACGTCTATGGACTGTTTTTTTTTTGCCGAAAGTAATATCAGCCAATGTACCAAATATTAACTTTCATAGTCACATTTCTGCTTGTTTTTAAATAAATCTAAACTCTGTTGTATCTATATGTTAAATTTGTACCAAACAAAGAATAAAGGTTCCTGTCAAACCACAAACTGTTTTGTTTGTTACAAGCTTGTCCCTGTCAATCTTAGATTTTTACCGGCTTTGTTAGCTTTTCCACTGCATCACATAATGCCTTGATGCCTTCACTTTTGATCTCACATTTGTTCAACACAAGATCTTCAGAAATAAAAAAGGCAACGAGCCAGTGACATTGCGCCCATGTCGCCGATCTTGTTCCATGAGAGATCAAGCATTTTCATCTAATATTAACACAGTCAGTAACAATGATACGAGAATGTTTTAAAAGTTACATTTCAAAATTTGAACAAAAGAACACCATTTCGCAGCTGATACTGGTAATTTTTAAAGCTATATGTACGTCATCTATAAGTTTATAACTGTAATATTTCAGTTATTCTTTTCAATGGATTTTAATAAACATGTTGTTTAAAGAATATATTACCGGTGCGAGTATGGGTTAATCGCGAAAAGAAAGAAACTATTGCAACTAACATAAACTATTGTTAGGAAACGAGATCGTTATGTTTTTACAAACCGTTTTTATTTCGTGAGTTTATTTCTTTCATTTTATTAGCAGTGTAAAGCATCTGTTTTAAGCGGAGGTGTAGTTTCGAACAAGCTGTAATTCATGTACCATAAATTAATTCTATTACATTAAACATGCAATGTTTATGGCAAATTGTATGGCTTAATTAATAGTATAGTATAAGACCTAAACGTTTCCAGACAAGTCATATATTTGTAGAATTACCTTTGATTGTATATTTTCGGCAGAATCGGAGTTAAAAAAGGGTTGCTTTATTTTTGAATTTTACCAATCAAAAATTGTTATCCACAATATTTACAATTTTGTCTAATTTTTACCTAGTTCCCAGCAAAGAACAAGCGGAATTGTAGATTTCGAAGGCACTGAAGGTGTTTATGACAAAGTTAACAGCAGAGGGAGATGTCGATTAAAATGTAAAATATATGGACCTGGAACGTTAGTTTCGAAAACCCAAGTTTTACCGGCTTCTCAATCTTTTCCACTCCATTGCACAGTTTGTTGACAGCCTCGTGTTCGATCTTACACTCTCGCAACAAAAGTCTTTCGATGTTGTTGATGCAACGAGACAGTGAAGCTGCTTCTGAGATTCCGATGTTGTTTTGAAAGAGGTCGAGTTTCTTCATCTGATTTAATGTAAAAAAACAATGCATTTATTCTAGTGACAAATTCAAATATGTAAATTACAACAATGTTTAGATTCAATGAATTACACCATACCGCTAAAGTTACCGTTGATTTTTCAACAATATATCAATTCAGTTATACTTTAGAATGTTTAGATTGTCGATTGTAGCATGTTTTTAAACGGTTGTTTGATGATCGAAGAATAAGTAGCCAATAAAACAAACAACAAATATATACTTGAATTTACTACAACCAGATAATAAGTTAAAATAAACTAAATGCAAAATTCGAGACGCTTTTTTGTAACTAACTTTAACTGTCTTGTCAATCGCAAGTTTATCTGAAATAGTCAACTGTTTCAATAAAAATACTCGGAAGTAAAAAAATAAAAAAGTGGAATTAAGAGTAAACCAAGCGATTGGATAGTGTATTACACGCAACAAAGAACAGCATTTTTTTAAAAACTGTTGATCAATGGGAACTTAGTTTATATACGTACAGATCTACAATTCGATAAACACGAAAGTCTACAAGTCCCTACCGGCTTTGTAAGCTTTTCCACTCCATCGCAGAGTTTTTGCATGCCTTCACTGCCAATCTTACATCCCCGCAGTATAAGTTCTTCAATATTGTGAACGCAACGGGCAAGTGAAGCTGCTTCCGAAACGCCAATTCTTATTCTGGAGAGGTCCAGTCTCTTCAGCTGTTTTTGGAACAACAAATAACATTAACGAATAATTATTAGGTAGAAATGCTAGCAATACAATAACCTAGGGAAAGTCATCGAACCCCTAAACAATCGACATATCCTTCTTCACGTATCTGGTGTTTATTTATACAATCTCTGGGTTTTGCTGTATTTCGAACAAACTATATGGTAATGGTACTAAACGGGTTACCACAAGGCTACGTTTGGATTTATTTACACCGATAATTGTTTTTAGGTGTTGTTTATGCAGCACTTAATTTATGCTTATCTGTACATAATTGTTTGATATCGTAAGTAGCCTATGCGTCAAAATTTAGTCCATTTAGCAAAAATTTTGCCGACACCTATGGCCGTGGTTTCTTGGATTTATTATTTTGCTGTTCCCATATCACACACCTGCTTAAGTAACCGCAACAATATGATTATTGCAGTGTGAAATCAACTATGTATCTAAACACCACAGTCAAAAGAAACATGTGATTATGTCTTACTCACCGGCTTTTCCAGTTTCTTCACTCCATCGCAGATACAATCAATGCTCCCACTATCGATCCGACATTCCCGCAGCACTAAGTTTTCAATGTTGTGCACAGAACAAGAAAGTGAAAATGCCTCCGCAATTCCGATCTCCTTATGGGAAAGATCCATTACCTTCAGCTGTGTTTAGTGTGGTAAATATAATTCGATTAACATGAAGACAAATGTATTTGAAATATTAATTGTATCGTTTTTTGTGCCACGATCTAGCATATCAATAGCTCATTCAGAAACAGGTTTGCAACTATACTGTGCTGTGTGAAGTAGTAATTTGGCCCTATATTTATATTATCAAATTGAAAAATATTTGCAATTTGTTTGGTAACACGCTTGCATTTAACTTATCAAATATAAAAAAATGTTATTCCGCCTGTTGTTCACAAGTCACCCATAAACTTTTCGTAGCAGTTATTTTAATGATTAATTTAAAAACTACGGTTATACCGGTGTCTCTCTGCTTTCAATCACGGGGCAAATTTCATGAAATTCACTTGGGAGGCTGGAACAACCATTCACCAAAGTACTAAGGTCAAGTTCGTCACGAACCTCGATATCAATTAAATACCAAGAATCCATCGAAGACTTGTAACAAAAAGTGCTCCTAATATCTATTGTAAATAAAATACAGCTACAAGAACAAAAAGGAATGGTACTCTAAGACTAAGCAATCAGACAAAAATGTCAAAAATACACGTGTTTATATTTTCCGCAATTAGCCTTAATTCTTTTGTATGACACAGTGTTGTGCAACCTGGAACTTTGTCTGTCGCACAATCTGTGCCTGTGATGTCACAACCGCGTCATTGTTTATTGGCATCACGTCTTGTAAGTAACTGGAACGTATAGCGCCTACATGCCTTTATTAACTGGTCGGTTATGTGTTTTTTTTTTTGGTAACAAACAGAAAAATTACGCTGTTATAAACTGAATAGTTGCCTGTCGCCCATTGTGTGACTTGTAGAATTAATGACCAGTAACATCATGTTTAAACCTTGTTGTTAACTTGCCGGATTTGTATTTGTGTGAAACCTTTATTCAGACGTGGATCCCGATCTGATATTCTGGTAGGTTTGATGTTGCTTGAAGTTTTGCCGTCCGCTACTAGTGTCGTTAAGTCATGTTTATTGTGTTTGATGCTGTATTGCAGACCTTCTACTGATTTTCATGCAAAAACCTCTAAATCGTTTATAGTTTGGTTAGTGTGAATGTCACTGAATTTCTGTCTTTTACCAGTTTCTATATTTAAACACATTTGTAAAAACCCTTTTGCTCGCCGTGCTGCTGTATTCTCGAGCGCCACCATCCGATCCTTTTGCAGAACAAAAGAGTTCGTTATATAGGGTAGAGCTACTAACACCATAACCCACACGACACCCAAAGTCGATTTGGTTATATCTCCAAAAATGCTTACGGTTAGGGCTATTAGGGTCGGGGTAAGGTATTAGTACTTAAAATTCAATAAAACTAACCCAAAAAATTAGTTACTAATGTAAAACATTTAAAAACTTATTTCCCAACCGTCCGCTGAATGAAAAATTCAGCTCTTTACGCCCCCTAATCGACTTTGGGTGTCGTGTGGGTTATGGTGTTAGTAGCTCTACCGTTATATAGCTCTTTGAGTTTGAGCGCATGGCAAAGCGCCTCAAAGAAACTTGACCGAATGGCCCGGCGCAGCTGACCCACATACAGAAACCCTGATCGGGATTCGTCCCCGGGAGTGTCGTGGGTTAGAACCCCGTGAAAAAATGACAATTTTAGTATAATTGAAATGAAGGACAAATCGAGTAAAAATTGTTCGGCAGCGTTCTAGCAGGAGTAACTTTTATCATAGTAGGTTTGTATTGATTCCTAATTTATTTTCTGTTTGTACGTTTTGTACGAATAGATAGATCATGTATGAAATTCATCTTTCAGTCAATTTAAATTGTTAAATTCTTAGTGTAGGAAAATATTTGTGAAAAAAAACGTTGCTAAAATAAACAGCACCATGATTTAATATCATAAAAACAACAAGTCATTACTGCGTAAGAATTCAAATTACGTATACTTTACCTATCATCGGTATCTGAAGCATCAAGATATCGATTGGTGAAATACACATCTCAGAATGGTAAAAATGCACAAAAATAATGGTAAAAAAACAAACGTTAAAAGCTGTCGCATCTGAAGTCAACACCCAGTAAACACACTGAATAAAAACTTGGCCTGGTAAACCACCAATTAAAATCAGTGCAAATAACCGTTACTGTGGGAGAAAAAAAGAATAGAGAGCACACGCTTTTTGTCTGATAAAACCCACGGCAAGCGAAAAACCAATGATCTCTGGCCAAGGGACCTAACAATAAAGCAACAAATACAACAAGATGGTCCAATAGGAGGTGGTGGTTTGAATTATATTCTGTTCTTGAAATGAGCATTTTTCGGATATTAATGTTGGTGCGGATTTTGTTAAACCATTTATCCTCGAAAATGTCCAGTAATTGGGCTGGAGGTTTTTGCACAAACTGCACATAAACAATTCCGTGATATCCAAACATTTGTCAAAATACAGTTACATGTACAATAGCATAATAATGCGCTAATGCCGTCTTGTCAGCAATCGCGTTGCACTGTCGAGTGTTCCAGATAGAAATGGCCCTTCCAACGGGTGGAATATCGGTTTTATGTCCAGTTCGTGCAAAAGCCGCCGGCCCACTTACTTGACATATTTCAAAATAAGTGACTTTACAAAATAGGCGCCAACATTAATTTCTTTAACATCGTTAATGCTTTGCATCTTTTTTATCATTTCTTTATGTGTGTTTCACCAACTGGGATATCTTTCCGGTTGTCGTTATGATGTATCGAAACGGCATAACTTCGGTTTGGCCGAAACCGAATATTCGGCGGTTTTGTCGAATAAATTCGGCCGAATCAACCTAATCATTTATGACGCCACGCAAAGTCGTACGCTACGCGTTTGACACGAAAACGTTATTTTATCTACCAGGCAATTAGTGCAGAATAGTTGTGTTTCGTTCTCATTTTAGTTCTGTGGGAATCAACATTGCCTCGGGCATGGTTGCCAACCTGCCAAAGAATCGCTATTTTTTATCTACAATGGAAAAAAGTATGTGTTAATAAATATAGTAATTAACGCGATTTTCGTTTTGGTGTATAGTTCGAGCATAAAGAAAACGTTTAACGCTTTGAAATCTGTGTTCGTAAAAGGTTCGGTTTCGGCCGAATCACAACAATTTGCTTGATAGCATTTGCTAATTGTCACCGAAACTGCGGTTTTTCGGCAATGTTCACATACACGCTAAATTATTACTGGAGATAAAACAAAAAATATATAGAGCGACACAGATACACATTCAAGCTACAAAAACGCTTTTGGAGTCTCAGTCTGGCAAAATTACAAATTATACCTTCAACATGTTTACATACAATTTAAGCTCCTTTCGTGAATTGATAGTCCCTATTTTTTTGATTTCGTTTCTTTGATTTTTTTATTAGACTGTATTTGAGCACTTTACCTAAAAACAGCTTAATAAATTTTTTTCTGACTTTTGTTTGTTTACAAACTTTACATGAAGCAGCATCGATAGTAAAGTCAAGTATTAGCAAACGACATATGATAACTATTTGTTACTTACACATCATATTTAAATAGCTGCTCGACAAACAATCGCATGCTTTGGATAATGTCGCAAACTACCACAAACGAGCTTTGGATAATGTCGAGTGGCACAACCAAGCCACCGCCAACTTAAATGCAAATGAGGTCAAAGTCAATCATCTAGGCTTATGGTTATAGTGACATTCTTTCATTAAAAGTAATTTTGAAATAATCGTTCAAGCCCGGGATCTCTAAACACATCATGAAAACTTTGTGGCATTATATTCCTCTTTTAGATACCGCCTAAAAGGACTTCGGGTTTAAAATAGTACAAAACACATTTACATTGCAGGTTAGACGTAGATATGTTAACTATATTTTGACAAACACTTACTTTCGCAACTAGAAAAGTCTGCTATTTCGACATATAAAAACAACAAGAAAGTTATTTGAGTTGAAACTTGAACGGTGTGTGTAATAAGTACAACGGTTGACTGTGCGAGCCGCGTTGTTGTAAACCAAAGACAGATAGGACTTTGGTAAAAATCCTTAAAACAAAGCGTTGCAACAAAATGACAAAATAAATTCTTTACAAGTAAGCGTCTTGATAGGCTACGTGGTACTATAACATTGCATTTGCATGGCCACTCGTGAATGACCAATGTCACTCGTTTCATCGACCTGGCTGGTCTCAGAATAGTAAGTCCACGGACTTGACTCAAAATCGAACACTGTTTGCCTCTACCACAAAACGTTCGGCGTCTACGCCATAAAAAAGAGGTTCATTAACTGGAACAAGCCGCGCTTGTTCTTTTGCCACAGATTTTGTGTTATATTGCGGTTAGAGTGCCACTTCTGCTACTTCGTAGACGTAAACAATCGGTAAAAGCGTTTTATTATTTAAGCAAAAACTGCTGCATTTCAAATTCCAATGACATTGGAAATCAAACGTATTATCACTTGTTTTTGCTTATCACCAGCTGTGCATCTTTCGCATCCTTTTTTAAATTCTATTGGACATTACTGTAATGTTTTTTTAATTTGCAATTTGTAAACGTGAAGTTAATACAATTTTGTTCATTTTACATGGTTTTAGCTTCTGAACAACTGCAGGGAAAAGCGTTTTTTCATTAACAAAAAAAGTTGTAACACAGAAAAGTTCAATACAACTGGATTTGCGACGTCTTCCTTTACCCTACCCAGTTTGCGCTCGAGACAACAGCTATTTGCTTAACAGCGCTATGTTTTAATCTGTTTAGAAATTTAAATATAAGTTGCAAACTAAATAGAGAGCCCAAGAACGCCGATCATGCAAATACAAGGGTAACTGCAAAGTAAGGCATAATAACTTCATGCTCGATGTGGCATACTATTACACAAGGATGTTATCTTGCAAGTCATGTAGGTTAAAATAGTTGACAGACATACATTCAAAACTTTGTTTGTAATTTTTTATCGCCAATGATTTGTGGCAAAACCGTAATAAGAAAAGTACTTCAAAAAATTGTACGACACTGATGTAATTTGTTAACTTCTTAGTGTAAGATTTGCGAAAAAGAAACGTTAATAAAATAAACAGCACCATGATTGCACGCGATCGCGTTTTTTGGTAGTGCCAATTGATCAACATTCGAAATCAATTCAATTGATAACACTTGCTAACTGTCACCAAAACTAGTAATGCACAAAACTTTTTCAGCAAGGTTTGCCGAAAATACTGAATTATTTTCGACGATATAACGAAAAAGTATAGAAAGTTTATATTTTTGAAACCGAAATCTTTAGTCAACATATATCAGCTAATTTTCCCTTTTCCGCAGGAAGATGCAGAATTTAAGCTAGTTTGGCAACATTACGCATACCAATCATGTAGGGGCAGTTTGTGACGTCACAGACATCAGGATTGTGCGCAAACTACTACATTATAAGGTACCTGAAGGTATATAGGCCCGGAAGGTAATAAGGCCCACTACTCATATTTTTTGGTATACATGTAAAAATGTTTCCGTTTCGATATAATTTTAAGATTTATTCAAACTTACAATGATTTGAAAAGTTTTGGACCTGTAAGTTCTGTGTAATGGTTTCTACGACCAATCCAAATTCAAAAATGTTTTTTTACAGCTTTTTATTATTTTTTTAAAAAAATTTGTTACAAAAATGAAAAGGTTTTGTTGTCGAAATGAAATCTTATTAGGATATATCAGAAAGGGGTCAGTTTAGCTCAATTGGAACGTTATCCAATCTGATAAAAAGAATTACCTCTAATGAATTTGATTAGAATTTTGTTTGTCAGCCATTGCTGGTGTAGCGTTTACGACACTATTGTGCAATGTTTATGGAAACTATTGCATGCTATTTCGCAATAACGTTTCACACCACGAAATGGAAATGTTTACCCTCATTTCTGCATAGACTAATGTTTATATTTCCGTTTCTATGGTAGTCATAAGTTATTTTCAGCCATTTTTCGGGTTCCAGAAAGATCTAACAGTAAACATAGTGTTTATTCCCTTATGACACATATTTCCGTCGGTATTTGCAATGTTTCCGCAGTTGTGATTCGTATTAGAACGCGTCGTTTCCACCCTGTGAAAAAGCATATGGTGTTCACCAAAAGGCGCTATGGCACTATAAATTACATGGCTACCTTAAAATAAATAATATAAGTAATATGAGAAAAAGAATTCGTACACCGGCCAAGGTTTCACATTGTTATATAAGCGTAGACTTTGATGTTTTCGCCGTTTTTTTTTTCTATTGGTGGGTTCTATTTGTGGATTCTATTTGTTCCTGCTATTTCCACCGGGAAAGCTATTTTGGGACTTCTATTTTTTGGCTTCTATTTTTATCCCATGTGGATGTGTAGCTGATTTGAACGTTCGCCTTTAACGTTATTCAAGAATACAAAGAAAGAAGAGACATATGTGTGGCTGTTAATCAGTCAGCTGTTATTGAGATGCAAAGATCAGACTCACCAAACAATTTGCAATGAACATCATAGTTCACACCGTAGCGCCTTTAACAAGTCGCCATCGAGGCAGGCATGCCTAAAAAGTGGTGCCCACGAGTTGCTACAGATCTTCCGAACTCACTTCCAGCGCAGGCAGATGTCACTTCAAATGGTACTTTACGAGCAAGGTTCGGACAGCACGTTCAAAGCGATGCCCCGAACGGTTCGAACAAGACGTCATTTGGACAAGGGTTACTCACAGATTGCCCTGACGGTCGACCGAACTTGCTAGAGACTTTTCGAGCACAACCAGACATTTTAGTTATGTGCAACGCCACTGACATCCCAATGGAATCAGAAACAAAAGAGGAGGAAGAAATCGACTACCAAGGTCACGAAAATGAAATTCACGCGGTCGCTCCAACTGACATCTTTTCCTCTGTTAAGTAAGTTCGTGTGAAATCTGCATTTGACAATTTTCTGTGTTGTAAAATATATATTTTATTCGCTTAATAACACTTTTCAAGATAAATTGGTTATGTTTATTCATCGATGTATGTTGCATGTTAAGCTGTGTGCGTGCATATAACTTATAATTCAGTAAAAATTGATATAAGAAAATATTTTGCTAGTGTCAAACTGTAAACGTGCATGTGCTTCGATGTGTCTCACCATCAATTTATATTTCACGTTTCATGTCAACGGTTTTGTCAAGCCGGAAACGTTCTTGTTTTGCTACTAACGCTGCATGATATGTATTAACTCGCTGGCTTGAGCTGTTTAATAGAATCACACATTTTCCACACTCAAATATTACATGCAATTAAACGACCAACCTGTCAAAAACAAGTGAGCTCAGTTACGCTGGGAACAATTGCCCAAACCCAAGAATACAAGCATCCTAACCGAAACACGACGCCGTTCTATTTGTGGTTTCTATTTGTGGATGCTAAATTTGGTTTTTATCTCACTGCTGTTGTTAGCTGGTCAAGAGCTAATCTGACGATATTGCCTAAAGCAAATATTCAAGAATACAGAGTGTTAATCAACTCTGGTGTGCCTAATAATTGAGCTAGTGCTATGAATCGAGCGAGAGGCTCATTCCGACGTAGTTCCATCCGGTTCGCAAGACTCTTTAACTATTCCAGACATTACAGACAACCTATAAATCGTGAGGAGGAAGAAGAACACATAAACCGTGTCCGTAGACGCACACTGCAACTTTCTACTGTCGCTAAGCGTGAGATAAATCGTTTGACTGTGGTTCATAACGCAGTTCCAACCTTTGTCTGGAATTCTAACTTTGGAGAGTTTGATTTGAAGTTCAAGCCTTGTGCTTTGGAGGAAGAGATCTCTCTAGTCGAATTCATAAGTGACAGAGATCAATTTCTAGCTGAAGGTCTACGACGACGTTTGCAGGAGATAAGGTGTGAAATCTTCCAAGGCTTAATTGCAAGCACAGATCTTGAACAGGATAGCTTTGGCAACAACCCAGACGAAATAAGTAAAGCTGTGAGATTCTATCAACGGGTCAATCGTGAGCAACTTGAGTGGATCGCGCTAACGCACGCAGCGCCTGCAAGTCCATTGTGGTCGCGTCCCAACGGAGAGGAATCTCGTGTTATCAATCTATCCATTCCCTTGAGACACCATACCTGCCGCCCAACAGGCTCTAAGGAGGTAGGTGCTTCAAACTGGTACCCCAGAGGTTCGAACTTGCCAAATTCATTTCCCGAGCAAGCCGACGTATTGGTCATCTACGAGGCTGCTGAGGTTTCGTGGGACTCTACTGAGGACGAAGAGATATCGCACTCGGAATTCCTGGTGCATTCCATTCACATCTACGCGTTTGCGTCATCGGATTTCATAACCCTTGCTTAAGTAAGTGTGCGTGGCATTTTCTGCACTTGAATCCTAACGGTTTTCAGACATATTAAACGTTGTGTGATAAAGTTGATTTTGATTGAAACCTTGTTCAGGCAATAATTTTTGTGCATATACATTCATTCTAATCTGATGATAAATATAAAAAGTAAAAGAACTTGTGTCAAGTTAACAATCAAAATAGTGCATGCAATACAGCCTGTGTGTTTTCTGATTACATTTAATTTCACGTTTCACAAGAGCGGTTTTGTCTAAGCCGGAAACGTTTTTCTGTTCTGCTATACTAACATTTGTTGCTCATATATATATTGGTTTGGTCCGGTTTCAACCGTTTCTATAGGGACACAAAGGTTTTCCCACACTAAGTTAAAAACACAACATTCACACTGTCAAAAATAGTTCGCTCAGTCACGCTAGGTCAGGGTTCAAAGGCCAAATCTAAGGGAAAATCAACACCTGAACATAAAAAGTCAGCCCACGTGTATAATACTCGAAGCAAATCTAACATGGCAAATGCCAATACGTCTGATGAATCTGCCAGTATCTCTGAAGCAAGTCAACAACAACAGCTGTTAGGAAATGACAAAATTAATGACGACAAAGCACCACCACAGTCTGACCGCGCATCTCAGAATTTAAGCGGGCCAGCATTAAGCGGTTCTGCAAAGTTTGTTGTTCCAGTTACTAATATGTCTACTAACATTCTACACCAAGAATTAGACACAATGCGTATGTCTGTGTTAAAAATCCCACCATTATGGTCTCATCAAAAAGATATTAAGACTTACTTCAAGGTTTTAGATAACTTCTTTGACACAAACAAGGTGCAAGATGATAACGCACGCTTTTCGCTGTTGATAACCAGTTTCAATGACAAACAGACAGACAAGTTTCGTTCTGCTATTGTTCAAGCCTCAGACTCTGAGAAACCTTATGATTCAATTAAAGACTTAATGATTTCACAGCTGCAAAGCGGTGGAAAATCCTCTTGGATCCAGTTAATGAATGATATAACTTTCGACCCCAACAATGAATCAGCCTTTGAGTTGCTACAAAAATTATTATCTGTTTGTCCCAGAAAGGTGTCAGATGACCCAACCATAAAAGAACTAGTGGAAAACACATTCTTAAATCTACTTCCCACTCATGTCAGACCGCTAATAAGAGCTACGAAATTTGACACTCTTAAGGACATGGCAAAATACTATGACCGTTATGTTGCCGACGATTTCAGCGATAATAAGCCAACACAAGATGGAAAAAACGCTGAAGTAACACAACTTTCAGCAAAATTAGATGAGGTCTTAACACACATTTCCAGGGGACAGCAACATTTCCGTCAGCAACGCTACTCAAACCAGCGATTTCAAAATGACAATAGACGACCAAATTTTCAACAAAACAATCAATTTCCACCGCGTTTTCAAGGAAATTATAGCCGTCAAAATTACAATAACCAGCAGCAATTCCAGCGAAACCAACAATTCAATCAACCGCGTTTCTGGGGACCCCCTAAACAGCAACAAAGGCCAGAATACATTCCAACAGACACTCGTCCACAGCATGAAAGAAACCCTCAATTTATTCAAACGAACCATGAATACCGCCCTGGACGCCAAAATCCTAATCCGCCAAACCTTTGCTACATACATGAACGCTACAAGGACAAAGCTTTCAAATGTTATGGTCCTCCGTGTCCAAAATATCATGAAGGGTTACAGATTGCAATACCAAGGCAAACTCTAAATGCTATTCAAACAATAGACAAGAACTTACCTCGTGTCAAGGATGTGCTTTCTAATACTGAGTTTTTGATTGACAGCGGCAGCGCAGGGAGCTTTATTCCAGCCAAAGCAGGTCTGAAACCACAAAAAGAGATGAGCAAATATACTACAGTATCTGGTCAGCCTATACAGTGTTTTGGAAAGTCACTACAGACGGTCGATATTGGTTTTGGCCCTGTTGAGGTAGAATTTGATCAAGTTGAAATTTCCTATCCTATTTTAGGTTTCGATTTTTTACAGGCACAAAATCTAAGTCTGAATCCACAAGGCGGGTTTTTGAAATGCAACACTACTGGAAAGCAGGTTAGCATAAGTCCAAAAGACAACCAATTGCTGTTTCAAGCCCCAGTCCTGCACAATAAAAAATATACTGACCTGTTAGCGAAATTTCCCGAGATAACTGCTGTCCCAGATTATCACCGTGAGCCCAAGCATCCAATTGTGGCCAGAATTCCGCTTCACCGGATGCCAGCGGTACAAAAAGCTAGGCGAGTCCGCCCGGAGTATTTTGATCGCATGAAGAGGCAACTTGAAGATATGTGTAGACGAGGCATTCTGAGACGCGCGCAATCTCAATTTGGCATGGCCATCCACTTAGTGGCTAAAAAAGGCACAGACGATTTGCGAATTGTCTCAGATGCCCGTGTCTTAAACAGCTGCACGGAAAAGACAAAATATCCAATGCCGCGCCTAAATCAATCATTTATTGCTCTACATGGATGCAAAATATTCAGTAAAGTCGATCTCAAGGAAGCGTTCTATCAGATAAAAATCGCGGAGGAACACCAACCCAGAACAGCTATTCGGACCCCGTTGGTTGTTTTGTGTACCAGAGGTTACCGATGGGTTTAGTGAATAGCGCGAGTTTCATGTCCCAATTGCTTGATATGGCTCTGGAAGGCTTAACTAATGTGACTGGATACGTTGACGATTTATTAATTTACTCAAAGAATGAGGAAGAACATTTAGAGCATCTTAAACAGGTTTTCCAGCGCCTCAGTGATTTTGGCTTGTACATAAACCCTGCAAAATGCCAATTTGGCCGTGCTCAGATAACTTTCTTGGGCCACCTGATATCGCCAACTGGGGTCAGACCTATCCCATCAAAGGTACAAGCTATCACGGATTTTCCAAGACCAACTACAGTTAAACAAGTCCGTCGCTTTTGTGGAATGATAAACTTCTATGCGGCACATTTACCTAACATATCAGGCGTGCTAGCTCCCATATATGACCTATTAAAAGGCAACAGACGGAACAATAGCAGAGTCAATTGGCCACCAGAGGCACAAAAAGCATTTGAACGAGCAAAAGAACTTCTTATCCAACAAACTGAATTAGCTTTTCCTAACGCAAAAGCACAACTTTCTCTCACCACAGATGCTTCGGATGTGGCCATGGGTGCGGTGTTGCATCAATCTTTTGAAGGAAAGGTACAGCCTTTGGCCTTCTTTTCGAAAACGTTCTCAAAAACTGAAAGGAAATACAGTACATTCGACCGGGAGCTCACGGCGATTGTAATCGCACTCAAAAATTTCAGGCATTACTTAGAAGGATGTAATTTCAAGATTTACACCGACCATCGCCCCTTATGTTCTGCTATAGTAACAGGAAGGGACATCGCTAACAGACGACAAGCTCGTGCTCTTGCCTTCATTTCAGAGTTCACTTCTGACATTGAATATTTGCCGGGCGCTAAAAACACAGTAGCTGATTGTTTATCAAGGTCAAGCATTAATGCCATTTACCACCATGCAATCAAGATTATGAGACGATAGCCAAGGCTCAGGCCAATGACAGTGACTTGCAAGCTTTTTGCAATTCTGCTGAACATTCGTTAAACTTAAAATTACACAACTTACCAAACAGCAACCTCAAACTTATTTGTGATGAGAGCGTCCCAGGGTCACCTCGCCCACTTCTTCCGCCAGGTTACAGGAAGCTCGCCTATGACTTAATCCATAACTTGAGCCATCCTGGAGTAAAACCAACAGTCAAATTAGTGGCTAAACGGTTTGTCTGGCCGGGATTAAAACGCGATGTAGTCACGTGGTCACGATCATGCCAGGTTTGCCAGCGCACTAAAGTAATTCGGCACGTGAAGACGCCTTTTCAAAACTATCCACCTGTAAGTCAGAAAGGCCAGCACATTAACATTGATCTGATTGGAAAGTTGAATGATTCTAATGGCCATTGTCACATATTAGTCATGGTTGACCGTTTCACAAGACATATTGTTGCGGTACCATTAAAAGATGCTAAAACTTCGACCATAATAAATGCTTTTCTATACAATTATGTGAGTGTTTTTGGGACGCCTTCCTATCTATCTTCAGACAGAGGCTCCTCGTTTACTAATGAGGAATGGCAACAAGCCATGAACTTCTTGAATATTCAACATTTCACTACATCAGCTTACTGTCCCCAAGCGAACGGCGCAGTCGAACGAAAGAACAGAAACATAAAACGTGCTTTACGCAGCCTAGCAGAAAAAGATGATTGGTACTACGCCCTACCTTTAGCTGTCCTTGCGTTAAACGCAACACACAATGACGAGTTGGGGGCATCCAGCTCCGAAATCATGTGGGGACAACAAATGAGATTACCAGGAACCTGTATAAATCCACCTGATCCCTCTAGTGCCTCTCCTCCGGGAGAATTTCTGCAAGCACAAAGAAGATATTTCAACCAATTCAAGTATACACCAACAAGGCTTCTTCACAACCAAGAGACCTTTATGGACCCGCGACTATACAGTTGCAGCCATGTGTTCATGCGAACAGATGCCAGAAGAGCTCCTTTAGACGGTGCTTACACCGGCCCTTTTGAGGTTTTGCAACGCAGAGCTAAATACTATACAATAATGCGTCACGGCAAACCGTACGTTGTTTCTTTAAATCGTTTGAAACCTGCGGAGCGTTTACTTGATTTTGTTCCGGATTTCTTAGAATCGCCAGATGCTCTAGCTCAGCCACTAACAAGCTGCACTTATGCGACTAATGAGCAACAACAGTTAGATGACAATAATTCAACTTCTTTAGAGACAGAAGAAAAGACAGTCCAATCACTCACCGAAAATGAGACGATCTCCCACTCCAGTCCGCAACAAGAAACGCCTTCCTGCTCCAGTGATCTTCCACAACCGCTTACAGATGACAACATCCCTCCAGTCTATGACAATCAAACTCCAGCAACGGAAATCAGCCAACCGAATCTCGATTTGGCACAATCTCACGACGAAATCAGTCATCCAGAACGAGACTTCCAAACCGCAGACCAGCCACTTGAGCAATCAGAGGAAAGTGAGACAGACACAAGCGTTGAAGTCTTACCCAATGAAGCCCAAACAGCCCCAACTCGCCCAAGACGGAATACACAGCGCCCAAGCAGATATGACGACTACCTTGTTGAATCTGATTAGTCTCCTACGATTTAACAAATTGTACATATGTATATACATATTGTTTTCAGTTGTGCAATGCGTGAACCCGTCCCTAATCTACAATATGAATGTATGTTCCCATCAACAAACCATCAACAAGTCTACAAAAAGATATTTCGAGCAACATGCTCCAACTATTTACAAGTCTACAAATTATGAGCCACGAGCTCCAACTATTTACAAGTCTACAAAATTATGAGCTACGAGCTCCAACGTTTCACAAGTCTACAAACGATATTTTTGAATCCTACATTTACGACTCAACCTAAACATGAAGAAAACAGCTGTCAGACATCTTATACTTTCAATGCCAATCTACACAAATAACGGCATTACTGGCTGGATCCAGTGCGCACATTTCCCCAAGCCAGATATTATCCTACTTGAAGGGAAAACCCACAGCAGCGATAACGCACGGCGACATACTCTTAGAGACCGCTTGCACCACATCAAAAATGCGTTTGTTGCGAAGTCTGCGAATAAAGAATAGCAATTACTTTGCTACAAGGCCTCTTTTCGCAAAAGTTCACGATGGCCACGTGGACAACGACGAAAGGACCTACCAGCTTTATGACCAGAGTAATGTTTTCCCAGACCTAGTTTACAAGGAAACATTTCGGGCCAACCGAATGTTCACTTTCAAAGTTCATAATACTTATTACTTATTCGTCAATTATACTCTTGCAAGAGTCGAAACCAATATCCAGCTACTTTCTCCTATTATCAAGATGATAAATGAATCTTTTCAATCTTATGATTTCGTAGAAGCGGCCCAGCTTCTTAAATATATACCTAGTGAAAATCGCGCGTTATCGGACGTTCTAGCCGTCCTCTCAAGCACTCAACTAAACAACGAACGAATGAATATCTTCTTCGATTCACAAACTAACCTTTCCACAGAAGGGGGAATTGATGACAAGGTTCTGCCGCAAAATCTTCTCAAGTCAGCTTTCATCACCCTTTTATCTTCTGTGACCAGTCCTGCTGCAAATGCATTCCTCTCCTTCCTCGTTATCCAAGCTTTGTTCTGGGGAATAGCCTTGTCCCTGTTGACATTAAAGCATCTTTTTCAACGTATTCAACCAATAGCAAGACCAAAAATCAACCAGGCAGTTGCAGAATTACAACGCCGCTGGAATTTACGTCATCAACAACAAAACAACGATGACGACACGAATGGACAGTTTCAGGAAGCGATTAACACAGAACCAGAAGCCTGAAATACTGTTCCCAGACTAGTTGCTGAGCGAACAGCATATGTTACACTATACTATATTAAACATTTCACACACTCAGCTAAGCCTTAACGTAATATTACTCTAGCCGTTTGGCAGATCATACCACAACACATTAACTTTAACGTTTCACGTTTGTCATTCTGCTAGAATAGTCAACCAAATTTTGCTTAGGGAAACCAATATATATATCTAATCCGTGAATATTACTAACCTTGTTTCTGCATGACAATTTCTTTTTGCATATATAAGTATTTCTTTGTTTTCGCCTTTCTCATTCAAGTGCAGAAACCCTTATTGTGTCTCCACTACAAAAATATATAATCAATGTTTTGTAAATAACGTTAAAAACTCAAAATTCGAAACCTGTGGAGAATCCAATAGCACACATTACTTTGTCATATGAATTTGCATTACATTATTCCGCCCGTTCCTTTTTCACATGAATGTAAAGTAATATATTTATACAAGTATCGCATATACTTATAAAACTAAAAAAAAAAAATATATATATATATATATATATATATCATAGCTATCAAACCGCATTATAAATCGATAAAACATTCTTGTGTGCAATTTTGTCAACTTATGTATCGCCAGTCTATACTTACAGATTATATTCTCTGTTTCCACCCTTGTTTTGACGACGTTTATTGTTTTCCTTACGATATTTATTCTAAGAGCCGAAGAGTCAAACCCTTATTGACAAGATATATAATTGTTATGTTCATTTTTCGTCTTTAATTGTGCATATTTTTCCCAACGTATAATTCCCCACGTAACAGCACCTACCGCCATCTATTGACCAATCTCTCTTGTCGCGTGTCGCTAACGACCATTAATATTGATAAAATGTGTTTTTCATTCAAACACATTGTGCATCCTTTTTGGGGGGGAGCATTTGTAGCGGTTACAACACTATTGTGCAATGTTTATGAAAACGATTGCATGTTATTTCGCAATAACGTTTCACACCACGAAATGGAAATGTTTACCCTCATTTCTGCATAGACTAATGTTTATATTTCCGTTTCTATGGTAGTCATAAGTTATTTTCAGCCATTTTTCGGGTTCCAGAAAGATCTAACAGTAAACATAATGTTTATTCCCTTATGACACATATTTCCGTCGGTATTTGCAATGTTTCCGCAGTTGTGATTCGTATTAGAACGCGTCGTTTCCACCCTGTGAAAAAGCATATGGTGTTCACCAAAAGGCGCTATGGCACTATAAATTACATGGCTACCTTAAAATAAATAATATAAGTAATATGAGAAAAAGAATTCGTACACCGGCCAAGGTTTCACATTGTTATATAAGCGTAGACTTTGATGTTTTTTTTTTTCTATTTGTGGGTTCTATTTGTGGATGCTAATTGTGGTTTTTATCTCACTGCTGTTGTTAGCTGGTCAAGAGCTAATCTGACGATATCGCCTAAAGCAAATATTCAAGAATACAGAGTGTTAATCAACTCTGGTGTGCCTAATATTTGAGCTAGTGCTATGAATCGAGCGAGAGGCTCATTCCGACGTAGTTCCATCCGGTTCGCAAGACTCTTTAACTATTCCAGACAGTACAGACATTCCAGAAATCGTGAGGAGGAAGAAGAACAAATAAATCGTGTCCGTAATCACACACTGCAACTTTCTACCGTCGCTAAGCGTGAGATAAATCGTTTGACTGTGGTTCAGAACGCAGTTCCAACCTTCGTCTGGAATTCCAACTTTGGAGAGTTTGATTTGAAGTTCAAGCCTTGTTCTTTGGAGGAAGAGATCTCTCTAGCCGAATTCACAAGTGACAGAGATCAATTTCTAGCTGAAGGTCTACGACGACGTTTGCAGGAGATAAGGTGTGAAATCTTCCAAGGCTTAATTGCAAGCACAGATCTTGAACAGGCTAGCTTTGGCAACAACCCAGACGAAATAAGTAAAGCTGTGAGATTCTATCAACGGGTCAATCGTGAGCAACTTGAGTGGATCGCGCTTACGCACGCAGCGCCTGCAAGTCCATTGTGGTCGCGTCCCAACGGAGAGGAATCTCGTGTTATCAATCTATCCATTCCCTTGAGACACCATACCTGCCGCCCAACAGGCTCTAAGGAGGCTGGTGCTTCACTGGAAAAGGAAATTGTTGCACAGCTGACTGCCTACATTTAGAAGCGCACGTCCGTTGTAACGCACAAAAGAGTCTCTGTCAGTTTAGATTTTCTGACTGTCAGATTTAATTGTTTCTTAATGTCAGATTTAATTGTTTTGGATCTTCATAAGTTTTCATTTTAATGTGGGCTTTAAAATAATTTAGTTTGAAATTACTAATAACCTTCGCAGCATTACGGATTAGGTGACTTTCTTATTTGTTCAAAGCTGTAAAACATTTATTGTAAGATTGACTTTTTAAAGACACATTGTCACTCAGATTAAAAAGAAGTTATGTCGATGAAATGTTTGCGAAACAAGATCTGACGGAGGTAAACCTTTAGAAACACACATGTTGACACACACAATAGTCTTATTAAAGTGATGTATGTCGTAATAAGAAATCTTATTAAAGTGATGTATGTCGTAAAGAAATTAGCCGCAGTGGAACGTTGAAAGCACAGACCAATGAGGATCCATATCGATGTGATATTTGTGAAAAAAGCTTTCAACAGCGTGGAGGTTTAAAAAGTCACATGCTGACGCACACTAAAGAAAAGCCCCATCGATGTATTGTTTGTGAGAAAAGGTTTCGCCGTGTTGGAGATTTGAAAATACATTTGTTGATCCACACTGAAGGGAAACCCCATCAATGTGTTGTTTGTGAGAAACGATTCTGCCGGGTTGGGCATTTGAAAAGACACATGTTGATTCACACAGATGAGAAACCCCATCGATGTGAGGTTTGTGAGAAAAGATTTTGCCAAGGTGGAAATTTAAAATCACACATGTTGATCCACACTGAAGAGAAACCGCATCAATGTGATGTTTGTGAGAAAAGATTCCGCCGCAGTGGAGAATTGAAAATACACATGTTGGTACACACTGAAGAGAAACCTCATCAATGTGATGTTTGTGAGAAAAGATTTCGCCGTGTTGGAGATTTAAAAAGTCACATGTTGGAACACACAAAAGAAAAACATCATCGATGTGATGTTTGTGAGAAAAGATTTCGCCATGATGGAGATTTGAAAAAACACATGTTGACCCACACTAAAGAGAAACCTTATCGATGTGTTGTTTGTGACAAAATATTTCGCCAAGGTGGAGATTTGAAAAGTCACATGTTGATACATATCAATGAAAAATCTCATCGATGTGATGTTTGTGAGAAAAGATTTTGCTATGGTGGAAACTTGAAAAGGCACATGATAATTCACACTAGAAACAATATAATTGTGTGAAAAATATCTTTTTGATGGTGGGGATTACCATTATAATGACTCACAAGAAATAGACACTCCATCTTTGTTTCATTAGTAAAGAAAGATTTAGTAGTGTTGGACTACTGAAGAAACATTGTGACATTTGTGTGCATTTACACGCACAGAAATGTTCTAAGTGTGTAAAAAAGCAACACATGTTGTCTCCAAGTTTCATATGGGAGTGATTCTTGCTTTGGTATGAAAACCCTCAAATCAATACGAGTAGAGCACAATAAACCATATCAAAATCCAACTGATTTGTTTGTTAGTGAATTCAATTCAACTGTTTTGTGTAAGTAACACTGCCACAAAGGTAATTTGACATGTATTTGTGACTTTGTTGCATGTTTCCATTGATATGTTGAATCAAATTTAATAACTCTAAACATTCTATGCAGCAACTTCTGCATCTTGATCTTTTAAAAATAACTATACCACTGTGTTTATGTACACAGTTCCTAAGTTAATTTTTGTATGTTTGTTTGACTGTAACAAACCTGGGTATATATATATTCAAAACATGTTCAAACAACTGGTTAAATAAATATTGACAAACATTTTGTGTCAGAACAAAATCAACACAATGTGAAAGTGGACAGACATGTACAAAAGAACAATTTACCAACAAAAAACAAAGAAATTTATTGATAGTAGGAAATTGCTTTAAACTAGGAAATTTCTCATCATTGGACCAGAACTATCAATCACAATCAGTTCGCTAATTGTGAACATTCATTACCTAAAAATTAGGTATCCTTCCTGGCGTTAAGTTAAAAAAATGTATAATAAATGGAAATACAAACAATTGCTACTTTATTCCCCTGACTACTTTTAAGTTTAATAAAGCATAACAAGGTTACACAAAAACTGCCAGAAGAGATTATAGTTAGTTATAGTAAAAGCATAAAAAAGAAATTATATTCTTTGTCACCAAAGTAGTAAGAAGGAATTGACCCAAATGATTGTGACAAAGGGCTGGGGTGAACCATAATCAGCGCTTTCATTCATACCCTGTGCGCCAGATAACAAAAAATACACAATTTGTTGTAAAAGTTTAAAGGTACTCTAAAGTTTAAAAACCCTAAGTTTTAAATTTATCACATTATTATTAAACAACAGTATTGATGCAAGGTAGTGCATGAGTGATATCAAATTGCTTGGTTTTCTTAAAAACACCATTTATTAGGTTTATAGGTTCTAAGAACTTCAAATTCAAGGTCCTTGGCAAATTTTTGAACAATGTCTTCATCTTTTGTAGGTTTTGTATAAAATGTTTACGTTTTCTAAATTCATTTGAATATAATAACAGTACCCAGATTGATAATGTTTTTTAAATTTACATATTTTTATTAACTTTTTTCTGGAAAACACCTAAAACTCTTTCTAAACATTTGAAATTTCGGTATCTATGACATGATTGTCCTTGTGCAATCATTATTTAAACAATTCTCTTTTCTTTGTGTTCTTTGAATAGTTTCCTCTGTGGTGTATGCCCAGTTGTGGCTTCGCACAGAATAGGTGAGGCATGGATTTTTACCCTGTTGCTTCCAACAAACCAGAGTGCCGTTGGATGACTACATTTGCCCATACGACCCATCACTTTTTACCAGCTGCACTGATAAGACCTTATAGGTAGAAACAGTGTGCACTCGTCTACAGCTTATGGTTTATTGGCTTGATGCTTTTACATTGTTTGAATTTTGTTGTACATTTAATTCCATCCTAAAGTTTTTGCTTGTTGTTCCAACAATTTTGAAATTCTCACAGAATTGATTCAACAGGTTTCATTGCTCTTGTCACTGCCCATTTTAAGCAATGTTAATAATTGCCCTTTTCAACAAAATTCCTTTTGAAAGTAGTACAAGAAGACCCCAATTTGATGGGTCATGCTCAATTGTTTGAAATGTTATTAGAAATGTCCTTCCAGGAAAATTTCTACGATATTTTGCATAATTTTCTAGCATATGGCCAGACCTCATCAATTAAAGTTGGTTCTGATTTAATAAATGAAAGAAAGCTTCTTCAGTCACAACTTATCCACCACTTGGGTCTGACTATGCACATTCAATATTAAAATGGATTTAACCTTATTGTGTTTGTTTTCATCAATAAATTTAAAACCTTTTCTTGGGTTTCATTTGAAGATGTTTTAAGTGAGCGAACGTTTGTTTGTGGACACAAAATATACTTTTTTGCATAACCTCAAAGAAGATTTGCACTTTTATACATTCTACAGCTAGTGGTTGTTGACACAAAAACACCATTTAGAAATGCAGTTTTTATTATCAGTGGGTTGCTAACGTTAACCCATATTTAATGACATTATTGTTGTGCAAATTGTTAATAGGTCCTAACATATGTGTATATTTGAATCAGGAATGGTATGAATAGCGCTGTGATCATGTTTTTGCCAACATTTTTATTACCTTTGTTTCTGCAAACCGAAACTTATGGGTCACCCACACATGCAAAGTTGTAAATAATGCATTTTATGAAAAACTGTGATAAGTTTTGGTGTTAAGAGTTTCAACATGGCACTGAAAAATTCTGCATACTACAAACCATCCAATTTGCATTCAGTTCGGGCAATGTTGATAAAAGTTACCCGGTTAGTGGGTAAAATGCTAGGGCTATATGGTAAAACTTAACAGTCAACAACTCAAAACGGCATGTGCTGCAAACTGTTCAAATGTCAACTAAGGGGCATGCCAATAAAAACAAAACATAAAGATGCACATTCCAAATTATTTGATGAGGCCGTGTAAATAATAGGAAGAAGCACAATTAAACGCATAATTTAAACTGCAACAAAATCTGAAGTCATTAGTATATATTTTAAAAATATGAACCAAACCCCTAAACAACAAATTTGACATGCGTTTCGACAGCTTGGTTTTAACCAAATTTGCTTCACCAAAACATGGAAAAAAATCTGTAGAAAATAACATACAAACATATTATCTGGCCTTTTGGGAAGGGGAGCCATGGTTAAAAGTTTGGAAATTTACCATTTTGCCAAAACCAAAATTGCCAGTGATGCAGAATTAAACATAAACTTTTTGTTTCGCAGACATCTCAATAAAAACACTTGTTACCATAAATGTTGTTTTTATTAAAGCTAATTTTTAAGTAGCTGATTTGATTGTCGGATATGTATTAATTTTATCTCAATGTAGTCCTATGCGTTTGTGATTATTTAAAGCTAATAAGTTACAACTATTTACCTATTAACAACCGCATTACTGGTCCTTGTTTCACCAACAGGCCACCACATGGATGTAAATGATTTTTTTTAAATTAATATAAACTGATTAATTGAAACATCTAATAATTTCCCTACTACTAGGGCTTGAGAATACTGAATAATATCTTACTTTGTGTATAGTTTGAGTTGAATGAATTGGCAGTTGTAACTGTTTAAGACAGGGGTGTGCAACCTTTGTCACTGTGGGGCCAAATACAATTGCCAAGGTTAGATCGCGGGCCGCACCTTTATATAACACAAGGTGATTTTAATTTGTTGTGTACCCAAATGCTTAACTACAAGTATAAGTAGCGTTTGATTCTAACCACATATTGCCAAAAAAATAGCACCAGGCGCATTAATATGCTCAAAAATGTAGAATAATTGGACTCGTTTGCCAGTATATGAGAAATTTTCTGAGTCTCCGCGGGTCGCACAACCTTAATCGACGGGCCGCATTTGGCCCGCGGGTGGCAGGTTGCACACCCCTGGTTTCAGACTTCACCATCTATATTGTGACACTGTGTATTGCTTGTTTTTTATGTGTTTGCTCCTGACAGACATACAAAATACTAGACGTGTATGGTGAATGGGTCGCTAATGTAGCTTTCTGCTTCACAAAATCCATTCTGACTAGTAAGTTTTAATAAATTCATGGCCCACCAGTTAATGTATTGTAATACTGTTCACAGCTACAAAAATAGACACCCCTGTTCTAGTTCTACTGTTTTATATCACCAAGTATAATAAACACATTGCACAAGTGAGACCAGTCAAATATAAGAACAAACTAACCTGGACAATTTCTAATGCAAGACCATAGAAATCATGGCAACTTTCCGACAATAACTTTTGTGTGATTTAGGGGAAATAGGCTTGAATCTAGTTAAAAACAGTTTTTAATTTGGGAAATGCATTTCTAAAACAGGGGTGCACAACCTTTTAGTTACAACAGCCGCATCACAGATCCTTATTTTACCGACGGCCGCCAATTACCTTCTTGTTTTTGGGTCAAAATTGCTGATGTAAAGATTTTTTTATCTCATACACATACACCATCCAATGGTGCCAAAAAACCAGAGATTAAGTTTAACCCTTTAACTGCTGAATTCTTTTTGACAAAAATTAATGTTTAGACATGCTCTTGCTCTTTAGGGTTTTATGCAAAATCGATAGAAGATAGGCAAAAACTTTCTCTGGGAAAGTTGTTGGGTATAAAATTTTCTACAATTTAAAGATAAAAAATTTTTCGATGACGTCATCACTTACGAAATGACGTCATTTCAATTCTATTTTTTCATAAAATTGCAGTTTATCGGTGTTTTTCGTTACAATTATTAGTTCCAAGTTGTTTTACAAACTATTCCTTACAAAACTTGATGTGTGTTTTTTCGATGACGTCATTAATTAGCTCATGACGTCATAATGATCAATTTTAGTTTCTTATTTTTCTGTAGTAAAGGATAAAATTAATGTTTTTGAGCGTATGAAACTTGTTTTCAATAATAATTTTTGGCAATCTTGACAATTTACGGACTTATTCAAACGTTTACTAATTACCTGTACACACATAATTCATTTACAAGTGTTTGTACATGGGATGTTTATTATGTATCATTACACCACAACATGTGCAAGTTTGAAACACAGTTCACAGAAGTTAGCAGAAAAAACACAATTCCAAGCATTCCCAAGGTACTTTGCACTGATTCTTCTGTATTTGTTGTCCATTCATGAGGCCAAATCCTCTTACCATTTGACAATGTAAATGCAGTTGAGGGCCAGATGTAATCAAAATATTGATCAGCAACCACACAGTCCCCAAGTCAAAATGCTTCTACAACAGTTGTTTTCTTCATAAATAACTGCTGTCACCACGAATAGTAAGGCTAAACTGACTGATGCAGCAGTATATTCAAGCAAACCAAGGCAAATTTACTGCCCAAAACTACTCACTTTCAAACCCAATCCAGCTGAACACACATCAAATTGTGAACAAAGATTGCCACAACGCCCTTACAGAGCCCTGAAACAAACTCCAAACAGCTGTGTGTTAATCAACCAAGCATAAAATAACAAAAAATGGCTGCAAAACATAAATTAGAAAAAAACACGTTTTTTCTGAATTTTGACTTTCTCCTTAGTGTAATTAATTTTTTTCAAATACTAACATATCATTTTTTTCGAATAAATTGAAGCTAATATGCATAAGCTTTCAAACGCACCCCAGTTGTATAAAATATCCGCACTAATACGATTTTTATCGCTGTTTACAACGAGGCATGTGTCGGGGCGCAGTTAAAGGGTTAATTTATACACAGATTTACCTGCATAGTCTGACGATCAGTAGAGTTAGTATATGATGTCAAATGTATATTGAGAAGGTTGTGGTATCTGTTTTTGCGCATTGTTAGCACACAATAGGCGTACAAACATTCTCATGCGTATGCCTACTAAGTTGAAAACTCTTTCTAGTCCCATAAAATATGTTTTGAGCAGATTGAAAATCAGACTATTTAGCAAAAGAGTTTAGTTATGTCACGTCCGCAATTATATTTATTTTAATAAACAAGTTCACGGCTGCACAAACTTGTCTCTGCTGCCGCATGTGGCCATACGGTTGCAGGTTGTGCACCCCTGATCTAAAAGTTAACAACCAAAGTATTCTTTGGCTCGCTGAGCGTTAAGTCTAAGCCATTTAGAAAAATCACCAGTATCATTGAAGTGCTCATCAGGTATGGACAATCAAAGTAAGTCTGACACAGGTCAGTCTATCTGTAGATTTGAAACATAACAAATCATTGACTCAACATTTTCCTTTGTGACTTAGCGTAGCATTTATGTGGTGTGAAAGAATTTAGACCAAAAATTTTAATGAAGGCAATTTGAAACTAAAAAGGTGGCTTTTCTGTATTTATGTATTCCATGTTCTATTTAACGACTTACTACATATACCATTTCAGCAAAAACCAATAGGGCCCCACACATGTATTTATGTGAAATAAGAGATAAATGGTGCAATCTGTTTTTAGATTCCGTATGATAAAAAAGTAAAAAGCATCAACCTAATTAAAACCTTAATACATCATTAGAATGTTATCCAATCAGCAAAAAAATACTCCCAACTATCCAATATTTGTTTGTAATCTTTAGCAAATCCATACCTCAATGATTGACAGTAAACTGACAACTGAATGAATGAGAGTATTTCTCTCTTAACGGTTTTGAGAGATGTGTACTTAATGTTTTAACTTTAATGTTCTTTTTTTCAACTTTTTCCCATATGAAACCTAATTATGATTAATCGAGATAATAACTCAAACAATAAGGAATAAAAGCTAATAGGATGTTATTGGCAGTAGAAGAAGCCACTGGACCAACACAAACTTACAAGTAACACCCTACAAACAACTGTATAGTATTTCATCACATTTTGGATATTTTGACCTAAAAAAACTGGTAAAACTAAAACTGAATAATTTGAGGTTAAGGGGTGAAAAACAGGCAAACGCATGTTTTGAGGGCTGTGGTTGTGGGTGAACCAAGGCAACCCATATCAATGCTCAGGCAAATCTACTTTGGATAATTAACTAACTAACCAACATGTAATTAAAATGGTTTGAAGCACTCTTTCTTGACCTAAAAGTGGAACAAACTAATGTTAGACAGAAATAAAACACAGACAAAAACAACATGTGAAAGGGGACAATAATTAGCTCATTGTTGCATATATAAAACATGAGCCATATAGAAATTTTTATTTGTTTTGTTCATCTTACACATTGTATATGTTGTATGGGACTGTCATAAACAAGTTCACCTGTATCAACAACAAACAGTTCAGTTTAAACCAGTGTTTCTCAACCTTTATGCCTGTATCGCCCTTTTAGATCAGCATAATTTGTAATCACTCCCCCTCAAAACGGACAAAAATCAATACAACTTTCATGTACAATATCAATGCGATAATTGACAGCTGAATCTTTAAGGTATATTTTAGCACTTAAATGGTTGCTCATTGCTTTTAACTTGGTAGCAGTAAAGCGCCAAAACTACAATTGTTCTGTTTGGTCAAGCACCGAGTATCTCATATTAACGCTGTGTGCCCTATCGAGCACATTCTGTGTATTGTGACTGTCACACAACGTTCCTGTTTACACCGTGTTTTTTTACTTAATTTTAGGCCCCTTTTCTGACCTCCAGGGCTGCATTTAAGCTGTAGAGGTCCTTTCTGCATAACATGTCAGGCAAGGCAACGCTAAGTGAAATACCAATGTTTTATAAGTAACAACAGCAACTATTTGATAACACTTCTGAGTGTGCGTGTTGCCACTATTTTTAAAGTCTTAAAAAACTATTCACTTTTATTCTTGGGAACTCTACATTCGTTTGTCAGCAGTGAACAAATCACACAGTGAAATGTGAACAAATCACATGTTGAAGCACAACTCAACTAGAATAGTGTCTTTCTTAAATACTTTTAAGGACAAATTATTAGAAAGTATTAACCCAACTCAAACATTTTTGTCCATATTCTTTTTGCATCATTGTTGTCATATAATTACAAAAAAAAACAGTGTGAAGAACAAAAAAATAATCAATCAGGACCAGTGAGCCACAATGTCTCCTAAAAAAACTTACTTCATTCCATGGCCACCAGTAAATGTACCCGCTTTAACGCCTGCAAAATGTGTTGCAGTGGCCACAGTTTGTGTCCGCCCCAAGCAGATTTTCTAACAAAATCAAACAAAAAAATTTCCAGTTGTATGCTTTTTTGCTTCTAGTAGCGATTCACTACAAAAAAAACAAACAAAGCAACTGTGGGTCATAGATATAACACAAGCAAGCATAACTACTGCCTGGGAAAGGTGAAAATTTTAGTGCAATGCAAGTTGTCCAGTTTATCAATGTTTGGGAGCAAAGTTTGAGTGCTCAGTGCACTATAGAGTTGAAACAAAAAATACACATTATAAGAGGTGTTGCATTTACTTTTTATGAATGATATGATTTAATTTTTATTTATTTCTCGAGAATCAAGACTTATTTTTTTTCGAGATTTCTCGAGAAAAGGAACCCCTGTCCCGTCCTCATTCTAGTGCAATTAAAACTTTTTCTTCTACTAACCAAATTGAACACAATGTTGTAAAAAATATGACCAGTGTTGTAAAAAAAAATATGGTGGTAAAACAAAGTTGAAAAATCCTAACCTTGGCATTTTCCTATCCAGGATTTGGGAAACGATGACAGCTTTCAGACAAAATGTTGGGTGTGATTTAGTTGGAAAGAGCCAGTTTGAATCTAGAGTAAAAACAGTGTTTTAACTTAGGAAATACTTTGCATTTAAACTTATCATTTATTCAAACACATGTCAAATAATGTAACCTAACTGAATTGCCAAATCATGTAAAAGTCCACAAGGTAACAAAAAAGCCTTTACAATTTAAATTACGATTTTAAATTTAAATTAAGTAAAATTTTAAGGCATTGGTATAAATTTCTAATCTCAGTTTTGTGCCAATCCGTGGATTTGATTATAAACGCCTGGTGTGAAACAATTTGACCCAAAGATTTTGGTATAGGTATTACAATGTTGGCTTAGATTGTAGCTTTTCACACAAAAAATAGGGTTGCATATTTGACCGGTCAAATAAAATCTGACCAATTGACCGGTCAAATATTTGTCAAATAGGTCAAATACTATGCACACTATTAAATTTTAATTTTAGTGAAAAGTTGGAAGTTAAACCTTTTTATAAACCTTAAGCAATGGTTATAAAGGGATATAAAATGTTTGGTTTATATCATATCACAGCATTTGCTGACTTCATCACATGTCCTTATTTCACCAATGGCCCCTTGAGTGTGTCTGTATTTATTATTAATTACATTTGTAAACTTGATTTACACAATATTCTATATACATTAGATTGAAGTCTAACTTTAAGTGAAATGTAACTGTAAAATTCTCTTTTCCTTCTTGTGGTAACAATTTGTATTGTTATGTTGTTGTCACATCAATTCTTATCTTGACAAACAAGGCATAAACAAAAGCTTGGCATGTACATACATTGTTTATCCCAATAAGTCTACTTGACCAGTAATTAATCCACAAAAATCTATTCAGGGCAATTATAAGACAAAGATCTACAAACATTTTTTTGATAAATTACCAAAAAAAAAGAACTGTGGTCCTACAAGTTTACACAGCTGCTTTAAATTACTTAATTTTTTTCTGTCAGTCCAAATGTGCAACATTTAAAAACATGCTGAAGTAAATATGCAATAATATGGGTAAACTACCATCTCCTATGGACAATTTTTTTATAAGTGTGGTAAAAGATATCCGTGTTTTATAATTGCGCTACAGATCTTAACTGCAAACAAAAAGTATCCCCTAATTGTTTTGGGTAATAATTTCCGATGAACAATGTACATCTATAATGGCTTTAAAGCACTTATTAATACAAAAGTATGTCGTCAACTTTGCTACTTGAAGGCTATAGAATTTTTTACCTTTTTCAAAAGAAAAATTTACTTTCTTTGATTTTTAAGAAAATTTACCTTATTTAAATCTTAACATTAAAAATAGTATTACCGGTCAAATAGAGTGCTGTCAAGTGGTCGATTACCATTTTAAGGTTACACATCGTCATCACGTACCACTTGTAGATAAAGTATTTTCATTCAGATAACTGTTACATTTTAAATTTGAAAATGAGTTGAGTTGAGTTTATTTCGCTCGGTGAAAAAATCGTAGTAACACAATTGCACTAAAATATTCACCTTGCCGGAGATAGCTGCGCAACGTTGAGACGTTAAAAAGCGCGACAAAGTAGAGGGCACAGTTGGTGGAGATATGAGAAACGCGCTGCAGCTACACCGTTATTATAAGCGTTATGTGACGGGGACTCACATCAGAGGGTGAGGTTGGCGCATTAGGACATCAAGACTGGGGGTGAAACGTTGGTGGAACCAGTCAGGTTGGGACCTAATCTAACCACCCGTGTTAGGGAAAGAGGGTGGGGTTCGACAGGAAAAGAAACCACCAAAAGAAACCCTGCCGGATAGTTTCGAGCGCCAGAAGAAAGGGTGCAGAACACACATTGTGATGTTACATTTGACTTAATTGTTAAAAATTCTAAACCTTAATAACTGTAGTGCATCCCACACTAATGTGCAATTTATTACTGTTTGCTTTCGATTCATGTGAGGCAAAAGGTCTTTTAACACATAATTTAATTTGTAAATCATGTGTTTGCTTCAAATTTGCAGGAAAATAAGTTTTAAAACGTTTTGTTTACAAATAACAAACGTTTTCTGTCAGAATAAGCGTTTTGTGTGCAAAATAATGAAATAATTAAAATACAGGAGGCATACCAATGCTTGGGAACCACTGTGCTACACCTTTTATGTAACTGAAAAGCAGTGACTGGTAGCTTTGCCTAATAAATATCCATTTATCCTCTAATAAAACGAAAATCTTGGAATAAACAAAATTTGTAAATAGGTGATATGACATGTTCTGTTATCTAACGGATATTATTAGTTATGTTATGATGGTTGGAATTTAAGTGTTACAGCAAGCGCAAATATATTTGCAAAACTTCTTGAGTTAAGACCAGTGATTCTGAATTGCAGCTTTCATCAGACCTCGGAAAATCACTAAAGATTATTACTATGAAAGCTGCAATAGCAAAAAAATCGATGTTTCAAAATTTACTATTTGTGTGAATAACTATGTACAAAGGTAATTGTTTATTGTATTGTGTATCAAAGTTACATTCAGAAAGCTTTTTGCCTTTTTGCAGTGAAGAGTTATTAACAAAAAAGCTGTGCAGGTTCTTGTTGTTTGCTGTTATCCTACATTCTTTTTAATTCGTTTTGCTTTTTGTGGCTTCTTACATACTTGAAAAACTACCTTTTGGCCCTGACAGTTAAAAAGGTTGAAAACCACTGGTTAAAGACTGTCCAGCTTCCAAAACAACAATTTTACTTTTAGCAGTAGAAAAACAAGCGTTCATGTTTAGAAATGTCTTACCTCTTGTGTTTGTCCAATCCTATAACCACCTTCTTGTACTCCAACTGACATCAAAATAAGAAGTGGTCTTGATTCTGATAATTCACAAATTATAAATCCACACAGTAAACCCATGCCTTCAAATGAATAATCCAATAAGAGCAAAGTATTAAACAATTTTAGTTGCAAATGGTATAAATTGATGAAGACAATCCAACAGCAGTATTTGATTGTATTTTTCAATACTTAAGAACCTAAAGAAAAAGTCTTGAGCTGAAAAAGAAAACAAGCTTTAAAATTAAAACTGTACATATGGGTCACTTGTAGTAAAATAAATCAATATGGTAAATCTATAAATAATTGTCCAAAATGTTGTAGTAAAGATTATTTGTCAGTGGTAAAATCATATTTGCTATATTTATAACTGATTTTACGTGGTTCCCCACCGTAATTTGGAACTTACCGACACGATTGCAAAAACAAAAATTCACCTGCAAGTTAGTTATGATGCTTTTAGCCTGAGCATGATTTTGCTAAAATTGATTGAACTTTGGTTTGTGTTGCACAGAAAAAAAAACAAAAAAAACATACATGCACTAAATTTCCCCAAATGTGAAACTAAAGGACATTATTTTTTCTACATATGAAAAAATAACTGAAATGTTTATGCCCAAAGTTTGTTTTTAAAACCAATGAAACTTCTGATTGAAAAAAAAAAAATTTTGTTCAAAAAAACAAAAAACAAGCTAAAACGCCAAGTTGTGGCAAAGTCATAACAAGTCTTCCATTACTACCTATCACTACAATACATATGAATGGTTCAACAAAACATGACCCAAACTGGGTTTATACCACCTAAATTAGATGGCCCAAAAATTTTTTGAAGAAATTTTGCTGGATCATGTTTTTCACTCCCAAATATAGTCACATGGTCCGCGACATGGAAACATAGTAATATGTCCATGTACTGTATAGTGTTCCTAGTAATAAGTATATGTTGAGGTGCCAACAACAACCATTTAATAATCATTTGTAATTCAGCTTCAGTAATGCAGTTCATCGTTTGACAAATATATTTCATGTGTAAGTACCAGACATGCAACCTTATACAGCACAGGCTTATCATTGTTGGAAAACATATATACAGCTACAACTGTACATTTAGGCAGAGTAGCAAAAATGATAAATGGCAAGACAGTGCCTGATTGCACTCACAGTCATGCACTAAAAGAATCTTCAGAGTTTTAATGGTAAACCCACCATTACTTTTATGACACTGCAACTAGTGCCAAGTCTAAAACGTGGAAGTTTCATTTTTAATTCATATTTGGTTGGAGTAATCACCAAGCCGACTAAGCTAAATCTTAAACAACACATAATAAGCATTATATCTACAATTGTATAAAATGGTCAGCACATTCAAGGGTGTATTTCTAACCAAAAAAGGTCGATCAATATTTATTCTATAAAAGGTGAAAACAGTTTAAACCCCCCAAAATATGGAAGTGCTTTTAAACCTCCATGTTAGCTTGATTTATATAGTTCCGCCTTTTTCAACTTTTCCTGTTTGGGGCTAAAAATGGGTTAACTGGAATCACATTTTTTTACTACTTCAGTTATATACCTATCTTTAAAACACGAAAAATTTACTTTAAACCAAGTTTTCTCAACTAAAATATTAGTAGTTGGCAGAAAAGTATTTGCACTCAATGGGATAAAAACAGTATGTGTACTTCAAAACAGTCCAGAGATACTTCATTACAGTCATTTTATATGCATTTTAATCCATTAACAATCTATGAACTTGGGGCTTGAGAGTTTATGCAATAAAAACTATGTCAAATACAAAGTTAACTTCAACACACCTAATTCAAAAACAAAACATACATTAAACACAGTCAAATGTAAATCCATAAGTGGGATCAGCTTTGCAGCACTGATGTAAATCATTTTCCAGCCTATATTAAATGCTTGGTGACTGCCTGAACCTGTATGCTGCCTCTAATAGGCCTGTACAGTGGCATTAAACCCAGTTAGATTAAACATGTTTATGAGACATTTGATTTGCAGTGTTACGTGCAAACATTAATGCTGCCTGCAGCAAATCATAAAAGTGTGTTCTCATATCAATTATGCTCAACTCAGTACAAAATGGTTTGCTGTTTTGACATATCTCCTCATATGCATTTGTTTATTAGGTGACCTTCTAAATTTGAGTAAAAAACAAACTTGTCAGTGTTATAACCAACTAGAATTATAAGAAAATCTTATATCACTTATCAATAATTTCTCTTAAATTTCAAAATATGCGATGGGAAAAAAACATCAATCCAGCAGGAAGAGCCCAATTGCTAAGATTCGAATTTGTCAGTAAGTTGTACGATGTGCTTTTTGAAATAGCAATTTAAAAGTGTCACAAATTAAATCGAATCAAAGTATTACCAACAATCATTAATCTGTTGAAAAAATTTATTAATAACTAATTAAACAAAACAACATACCAAGCAACAACGATTGTTGGAGAAAAGTAATGAAATGCGTTTTGTAATCTGTATGATCTTGTCGCATGTGAAGCTCAAAATACATAGAAATCCAAATTAATTTTTAATTCGATTAGGTTTAATTAAATTTGTTTTAATTACATGCCAAGTTTTGCAGGCCTATTTCATCACCCAATTAAAAAGATTTGCATTTTGTAAACAATATTAATATACACAAGAACAAAAAAATGTAGTTTAAACAGTTTTTAAATGTTGACTTCTATGGAAATCAAACTTATGACGTTATTGGGTAAATGAATAATCCAATAAGAGCAAAGTATTAAACAATTTTAGTTGCAAATGGTATAAATTGATGAAGACAATCCAACAGCAGTATTTGATTGTATTTTTCAATACTTAAGAACCTAAAGAAAAAGTCTTGAGCTGAAAAAGAAAACAAGCTTTAAAATTAAAACTGTACATATGGGTCACTTGTAGTAAAATAAATCAATATGGTAAATCTATAAATAATTGTCCAAAATGTTGTAGTAAAGATTATTTGTCAGTGGTAAAATCATATTTGCTATATTTATAACTGATTTTACGTGGTTCCCCACCGTAATTTGGAACTTACCGACACGATTGCAAAAACAAAAATTCACCTGCAAGTTAGTTATGATGCTTTTAGCCTGAGCATGATTTTGCTAAAATTGATTGAACTTTGGTTTGTGTTGCACAGAAAAAAAAACAAAAAAAACATACATGCACTAAATTTCCCCAAATGTGAAACTAAAGGACATTATTTTTTCTACATATGAAAAAATAACTGAAATGTTTATGCCCAAAGTTTGTTTTTAAAACCAATGAAACTTCTGATTGAAAAAAAAAAAATTTTGTTCAAAAAAACAAAAAACAAGCTAAAACGCCAAGTTGTGGCAAAGTCATAACAAGTCTTCCATTACTACCTATCACTACAATACATATGAATGGTTCAACAAAACATGACCCAAACTGGGTTTATACCACCTAAATTAGATGGCCCAAAAATTTTTTGAAGAAATTTTGCTGGATCATGTTTTTCACTCCCAAATATAGTCACATGGTCCGCGACATGGAAACATAGTAATATGTCCATGTACTGTATAGTGTTCCTAGTAATAAGTATATGTTGAGGTGCCAACAACAACCATTTAATAATCATTTGTAATTCAGCTTCAGTAATGCAGTTCATCGTTTGACAAATATATTTCATGTGTAAGTACCAGACATGCAACCTTATACAGCACAGGCTTATCATTGTTGGAAAACATATATACAGCTACAACTGTACATTTAGGCAGAGTAGCAAAAATGATAAATGGCAAGACAGTGCCTGATTGCACTCACAGTCATGCACTAAAAGAATCTTCAGAGTTTTAATGGTAAACCCACCATTACTTTTATGACACTGCAACTAGTGCCAAGTCTAAAACGTGGAAGTTTCATTTTTAATTCATATTTGGTTGGAGTAATCACCAAGCCGACTAAGCTAAATCTTAAACAACACATAATAAGCATTATATCTACAATTGTATAAAATGGTCAGCACATTCAAGGGTGTATTTCTAACCAAAAAAGGTCGATCAATATTTATTCTATAAAAGGTGAAAACAGTTTAAACCCCCCAAAATATGGAAGTGCTTTTAAACCTCCATGTTAGCTTGATTTATATAGTTCCGCCTTTTTCAACTTTTCCTGTTTGGGGCTAAAAATGGGTTAACTGGAATCACATTTTTTTACTACTTCAGTTATATACCTATCTTTAAAACACGAAAAATTTACTTTAAACCAAGTTTTCTCAACTAAAATATTAGTAGTTGGCAGAAAAGTATTTGCACTCAATGGGATAAAAACAGTATGTGTACTTCAAAACAGTCCAGAGATACTTCATTACAGTCATTTTATATGCATTTTAATCCATTAACAATCTATGAACTTGGGGCTTGAGAGTTTATGCAATAAAAACTATGTCAAATACAAAGTTAACTTCAACACACCTAATTCAAAAACAAAACATACATTAAACACAGTCAAATGTAAATCCATAAGTGGGATCAGCTTTGCAGCACTGATGTAAATCATTTTCCAGCCTATATTAAATGCTTGGTGACTGCCTGAACCTGTATGCTGCCTCTAATAGGCCTGTACAGTGGCATTAAACCCAGTTAGATTAAACATGTTTATGAGACATTTGATTTGCAGTGTTACGTGCAAACATTAATGCTGCCTGCAGCAAATCATAAAAGTGTGTTCTCATATCAATTATGCTCAACTCAGTACAAAATGGTTTGCTGTTTTGACATATCTCCTCATATGCATTTGTTTATTAGGTGACCTTCTAAATTTGAGTAAAAAACAAACTTGTCAGTGTTATAACCAACTAGAATTATAAGAAAATCTTATATCACTTATCAATAATTTCTCTTAAATTTCAAAATATGCGATGGGAAAAAAACATCAATCCAGCAGGAAGAGCCCAATTGCTAAGATTCGAATTTGTCAGTAAGTTGTACGATGTGCTTTTTGAAATAGCAATTTAAAAGTGTCACAAATTAAATCGAATCAAAGTATTACCAACAATCATTAATCTGTTGAAAAAATTTATTAATAACTAATTAAACAAAACAACATACCAAGCAACAACGATTGTTGGAGAAAAGTAATGAAATGCGTTTTGTAATCTGTATGATCTTGTCGCATGTGAAGCTCAAAATACATAGAAATCCAAATTAATTTTTAATTCGATTAGGTTTAATTAAATTTGTTTTAATTACATGCCAAGTTTTGCAGGCCTATTTCATCACCCAATTAAAAAGATTTGCATTTTGTAAACAATATTAATATACACAAGAACAAAAAAATGTAGTTTAAACAGTTTTTAAATGTTGACTTCTATGGAAATCAAACTTATGACGTTATTGGGTAAATGAATAATCCAATAAGAGCAAAGTATTAAACAATTTTAGTTGCAAATGGTATAAATTGATGAAGACAATCCAACAGCAGTATTTGATTGTATTTTTCAATACTTAAGAACCTAAAGAAAAAGTCTTGAGCTGAAAAAGAAAACAAGCTTTAAAATTAAAACTGTACATATGGGTCACTTGTAGTAAAATAAATCAATATGGTAAATCTATAAATAATTGTCCAAAATGTTGTAGTAAAGATTATTTGTCAGTGGTAAAATCATATTTGCTATATTTATAACTGATTTTACGTGGTTCCCCACCGTAATTTGGAACTTACCGACACGATTGCAAAAACAAAAATTCACCTGCAAGTTAGTTATGATGCTTTTAGCCTGAGCATGATTTTGCTAAAATTGATTGAACTTTGGTTTGTGTTGCACAGAAAAAAAAACAAAAAAAACATACATGCACTAAATTTCCCCAAATGTGAAACTAAAGGACATTATTTTTTCTACATATGAAAAAATAACTGAAATGTTTATGCCCAAAGTTTGTTTTTAAAACCAATGAAACTTCTGATTGAAAAAAAAAAAATTTTGTTCAAAAAAACAAAAAACAAGCTAAAACGCCAAGTTGTGGCAAAGTCATAACAAGTCTTCCATTACTACCTATCACTACAATACATATGAATGGTTCAACAAAACATGACCCAAACTGGGTTTATACCACCTAAATTAGATGGCCCAAAAATTTTTTGAAGAAATTTTGCTGGATCATGTTTTTCACTCCCAAATATAGTCACATGGTCCGCGACATGGAAACATAGTAATATGTCCATGTACTGTATAGTGTTCCTAGTAATAAGTATATGTTGAGGTGCCAACAACAACCATTTAATAATCATTTGTAATTCAGCTTCAGTAATGCAGTTCATCGTTTGACAAATATATTTCATGTGTAAGTACCAGACATGCAACCTTATACAGCACAGGCTTATCATTGTTGGAAAACATATATACAGCTACAACTGTACATTTAGGCAGAGTAGCAAAAATGATAAATGGCAAGACAGTGCCTGATTGCACTCACAGTCATGCACTAAAAGAATCTTCAGAGTTTTAATGGTAAACCCACCATTACTTTTATGACACTGCAACTAGTGCCAAGTCTAAAACGTGGAAGTTTCATTTTTAATTCATATTTGGTTGGAGTAATCACCAAGCCGACTAAGCTAAATCTTAAACAACACATAATAAGCATTATATCTACAATTGTATAAAATGGTCAGCACATTCAAGGGTGTATTTCTAACCAAAAAAGGTCGATCAATATTTATTCTATAAAAGGTGAAAACAGTTTAAACCCCCCAAAATATGGAAGTGCTTTTAAACCTCCATGTTAGCTTGATTTATATAGTTCCGCCTTTTTCAACTTTTCCTGTTTGGGGCTAAAAATGGGTTAACTGGAATCACATTTTTTTACTACTTCAGTTATATACCTATCTTTAAAACACGAAAAATTTACTTTAAACCAAGTTTTCTCAACTAAAATATTAGTAGTTGGCAGAAAAGTATTTGCACTCAATGGGATAAAAACAGTATGTGTACTTCAAAACAGTCCAGAGATACTTCATTACAGTCATTTTATATGCATTTTAATCCATTAACAATCTATGAACTTGGGGCTTGAGAGTTTATGCAATAAAAACTATGTCAAATACAAAGTTAACTTCAACACACCTAATTCAAAAACAAAACATACATTAAACACAGTCAAATGTAAATCCATAAGTGGGATCAGCTTTGCAGCACTGATGTAAATCATTTTCCAGCCTATATTAAATGCTTGGTGACTGCCTGAACCTGTATGCTGCCTCTAATAGGCCTGTACAGTGGCATTAAACCCAGTTAGATTAAACATGTTTATGAGACATTTGATTTGCAGTGTTACGTGCAAACATTAATGCTGCCTGCAGCAAATCATAAAAGTGTGTTCTCATATCAATTATGCTCAACTCAGTACAAAATGGTTTGCTGTTTTGACATATCTCCTCATATGCATTTGTTTATTAGGTGACCTTCTAAATTTGAGTAAAAAACAAACTTGTCAGTGTTATAACCAACTAGAATTATAAGAAAATCTTATATCACTTATCAATAATTTCTCTTAAATTTCAAAATATGCGATGGGAAAAAAACATCAATCCAGCAGGAAGAGCCCAATTGCTAAGATTCGAATTTGTCAGTAAGTTGTACGATGTGCTTTTTGAAATAGCAATTTAAAAGTGTCACAAATTAAATCGAATCAAAGTATTACCAACAATCATTAATCTGTTGAAAAAATTTATTAATAACTAATTAAACAAAACAACATACCAAGCAACAACGATTGTTGGAGAAAAGTAATGAAATGCGTTTTGTAATCTGTATGATCTTGTCGCATGTGAAGCTCAAAATACATAGAAATCCAAATTAATTTTTAATTCGATTAGGTTTAATTAAATTTGTTTTAATTACATGCCAAGTTTTGCAGGCCTATTTCATCACCCAATTAAAAAGATTTGCATTTTGTAAACAATATTAATATACACAAGAACAAAAAAATGTAGTTTAAACAGTTTTTAAATGTTGACTTCTATGGAAATCAAACTTATGACGTTATTGGGTTCCTTAACAATTCTATTTTTCATTGAACGGGTTTTCACCGAACGGTGCTGTACGGCTGCTGTACAGTTGCAAGGCTGTCAAATACGGCTAAAGCGAAGTACGGAATAAACGCTCAGGCGCCAACGAGGCTCCCCGTTGTGCAGTAGCTGAACTACAGCGCAAAGCTGCGCGGGCTGGACGGCTAATTAGCATACGTAATTACGTCATCAGCAGACAGGCTCCAGCAAGTCGCGCCGGTAATTACCGGCTGGGTGCACACCTGCGTGCCTCAACTGGCCCTGTAAAGTCGCAATTAAAGGGGATGAGCGTAAGGAAAACCTGCTGACGGACTACAGCAGCTCGGAAATTCAGCACTTTTCGCTCGTTTTGCCCCGTACTTTACCATGCTGGGCCCGATGGGAGCGACCCCGACAGTTTTCGATCCTTTTCTTGCCTTCTTACATTGAATAACTCACGTGGTAGCGCAAATCCAAGCTTGTGCGGGCGGTTGGTAGCCGCCTGTTACCTCACAACGGCATTCTATTTGAATAAGGTAAGCATCAGCACATCTTTTTGTGCCATTTTTTCGACTCTAATCAATTTAAACTGGGTTCCGAACTGCTGCGGGCCGTTTAATTCTTTGTTTA
The DNA here is from genome assembly GCF_965637545.1 of Phallusia mammillata. NCBI lineage: Eukaryota > Metazoa > Chordata > Ascidiacea > Phlebobranchia > Ascidiidae > Phallusia > Phallusia mammillata. The sequence goes on along the minus strand of NC_137254.1, from coordinate 11,347,813 downwards.
TTTATTATATGACATGTTGCTGGGCCTTAAAATACGTCGATGAGGGCGCCAACGAGGCTCCCCGTTGTGCAGTAGCTGAACTACAGCGCAAAGCTGCGCGGGCTGGACGGCTAATTAGCATACGTAATTACGTCATCAGCAGACAGGCTCCAGCAAGTCGCGCCGGTAATTACCGGCTGGGTGCACACCTGCGTGCCTCAACTGGCCCTGTAAAGTCGCAATTAAAGGGGATGAGCGTAAGGAAAACCTGCTGACGGACTACAGCAGCTCGGAAATTCAGCACTTTTCGCTCGTTTTGCCCCGTACTTTACCATGCTGGGCCCGATGGGAGCGACCCCGACAGTTTTCGATCCTTTTCTTGCCTTCTTACATTGAATAACTCACGTGGTAGCGCAAATCCAAGCTTGTGCGGGCGGTTGGTAGCCGCCTGTTACCTCACAACGGCATTCTATTTGAATAAGGTAAGCATCAGCACATCTTTTTGTGCCATTTTTTCGACTCTAATCAATTTAAACTGGGTTCCGAACTGCTGCGGGCCGTTTAATTCTTTGTTTATTTATTATATGACATGTTGCTGGGCCTTAAAATACGTCGATGAGGGCGCCAACGAGGCTCCCCGTTGTGCAGTAGCTGAACTACAGCGCAAAGCTGCGCGGGCTGGACGGCTAATTAGCATACGTAATTACGTCATCAGCAGACAGGCTCCAGCAAGTCGCGCCGGTAATTACCGGCTGGGTGCACACCTGCGTGCCTCAACTGGCCCTGTAAAGTCGCAATTAAAGGGGATGAGCGTAAGGAAAACCTGCTGACGGACTACAGCAGCTCGGAAATTCAGCACTTTTCGCTCGTTTTGCCCCGTACTTTACCATGCTGGGCCCGATGGGAGCGACCCCGACAGTTTTCGATCCTTTTCTTGCCTTCTTACATTGAATAACTCACGTGGTAGCGCAAATCCAAGCTTGTGCGGGCGGTTGGTAGCCGCCTGTTACCTCACAACGGCATTCTATTTGAATAAGGTAAGCATCAGCACATCTTTTTGTGCCATTTTTTCGACTCTAATCAATTTAAACTGGGTTCCGAACTGCTGCGGGCCGTTTAATTCTTTGTTTATTTATTATATGACATGTTGCTGGGCCTTAAAATACGTCGATGAGGGCGCCAACGAGGCTCCCCGTTGTGCAGTAGCTGAACTACAGCGCAAAGCTGCGCGGGCTGGACGGCTAATTAGCATACGTAATTACGTCATCAGCAGACAGGCTCCAGCAAGTCGCGCCGGTAATTACCGGCTGGGTGCACACCTGCGTGCCTCAACTGGCCCTGTAAAGTCGCAATTAAAGGGGATGAGCGTAAGGAAAACCTGCTGACGGACTACAGCAGCTCGGAAATTCAGCACTTTTCGCTCGTTTTGCCCCGTACTTTACCATGCTGGGCCCGATGGGAGCGACCCCGACAGTTTTCGATCCTTTTCTTGCCTTCTTACATTGAATAACTCACGTGGTAGCGCAAATCCAAGCTTGTGCGGGCGGTTGGTAGCCGCCTGTTACCTCACAACGGCATTCTATTTGAATAAGGTAAGCATCAGCACATCTTTTTGTGCCATTTTTTCGACTCTAATCAATTTAAACTGGGTTCCGAACTGCTGCGGGCCGTTTAATTCTTTGTTTATTTATTATATGACATGTTGCTGGGCCTTAAAATACGTCGATGAGGGCGCCAACGAGGCTCCCCGTTGTGCAGTAGCTGAACTACAGCGCAAAGCTGCGCGGGCTGGACGGCTAATTAGCATACGTAATTACGTCATCAGCAGACAGGCTCCAGCAAGTCGCGCCGGTAATTACCGGCTGGGTGCACACCTGCGTGCCTCAACTGGCCCTGTAAAGTCGCAATTAAAGGGGATGAGCGTAAGGAAAACCTGCTGACGGACTACAGCAGCTCGGAAATTCAGCACTTTTCGCTCGTTTTGCCCCGTACTTTACCATGCTGGGCCCGATGGGAGCGACCCCGACAGTTTTCGATCCTTTTCTTGCCTTCTTACATTGAATAACTCACGTGGTAGCGCAAATCCAAGCTTGTGCGGGCGGTTGGTAGCCGCCTGTTACCTCACAACGGCATTCTATTTGAATAAGGTAAGCATCAGCACATCTTTTTGTGCCATTTTTTCGACTCTAATCAATTTAAACTGGGTTCCGAACTGCTGCGGGCCGTTTAATTCTTTGTTTATTTATTATATGACATGTTGCTGGGCCTTAAAATACGTCGATGAGGGCGCCAACGAGGCTCCCCGTTGTGCAGTAGCTGAACTACAGCGCAAAGCTGCGCGGGCTGGACGGCTAATTAGCATACGTAATTACGTCATCAGCAGACAGGCTCCAGCAAGTCGCGCCGGTAATTACCGGCTGGGTGCACACCTGCGTGCCTCAACTGGCCCTGTAAAGTCGCAATTAAAGGGGATGAGCGTAAGGAAAACCTGCTGACGGACTACAGCAGCTCGGAAATTCAGCACTTTTCGCTCGTTTTGCCCCGTACTTTACCATGCTGGGCCCGATGGGAGCGACCCCGACAGTTTTCGATCCTTTTCTTGCCTTCTTACATTGAATAACTCACGTGGTAGCGCAAATCCAAGCTTGTGCGGGCGGTTGGTAGCCGCCTGTTACCTCACAACGGCATTCTATTTGAATAAGGTAAGCATCAGCACATCTTTTTGTGCCATTTTTTCGACTCTAATCAATTTAAACTGGGTTCCGAACTGCTGCGGGCCGTTTAATTCTTTGTTTATTTATTATATGACATGTTGCTGGGCCTTAAAATACGTCGATGAGGGCGCCAACGAGGCTCCCCGTTGTGCAGTAGCTGAACTACAGCGCAAAGCTGCGCGGGCTGGACGGCTAATTAGCATACGTAATTACGTCATCAGCAGACAGGCTCCAGCAAGTCGCGCCGGTAATTACCGGCTGGGTGCACACCTGCGTGCCTCAACTGGCCCTGTAAAGTCGCAATTAAAGGGGATGAGCGTAAGGAAAACCTGCTGACGGACTACAGCAGCTCGGAAATTCAGCACTTTTCGCTCGTTTTGCCCCGTACTTTACCATGCTGGGCCCGATGGGAGCGACCCCGACAGTTTTCGATCCTTTTCTTGCCTTCTTACATTGAATAACTCACGTGGTAGCGCAAATCCAAGCTTGTGCGGGCGGTTGGTAGCCGCCTGTTACCTCACAACGGCATTCTATTTGAATAAGGTAAGCATCAGCACATCTTTTTGTGCCATTTTTTCGACTCTAATCAATTTAAACTGGGTTCCGAACTGCTGCGGGCCGTTTAATTCTTTGTTTATTTATTATATGACATGTTGCTGGGCCTTAAAATACGTCGATGAGGGCGCCAACGAGGCTCCCCGTTGTGCAGTAGCTGAACTACAGCGCAAAGCTGCGCGGGCTGGACGGCTAATTAGCATACGTAATTACGTCATCAGCAGACAGGCTCCAGCAAGTCGCGCCGGTAATTACCGGCTGGGTGCACACCTGCGTGCCTCAACTGGCCCTGTAAAGTCGCAATTAAAGGGGATGAGCGTAAGGAAAACCTGCTGACGGACTACAGCAGCTCGGAAATTCAGCACTTTTCGCTCGTTTTGCCCCGTACTTTACCATGCTGGGCCCGATGGGAGCGACCCCGACAGTTTTCGATCCTTTTCTTGCCTTCTTACATTGAATAACTCACGTGGTAGCGCAAATCCAAGCTTGTGCGGGCGGTTGGTAGCCGCCTGTTACCTCACAACGGCATTCTATTTGAATAAGGTAAGCATCAGCACATCTTTTTGTGCCATTTTTTCGACTCTAATCAATTTAAACTGGGTTCCGAACTGCTGCGGGCCGTTTAATTCTTTGTTTATTTATTATATGACATGTTGCTGGGCCTTAAAATACGTCGATGAGGGCGCCAACGAGGCTCCCCGTTGTGCAGTAGCTGAACTACAGCGCAAAGCTGCGCGGGCTGGACGGCTAATTAGCATACGTAATTACGTCATCAGCAGACAGGCTCCAGCAAGTCGCGCCGGTAATTACCGGCTGGGTGCACACCTGCGTGCCTCAACTGGCCCTGTAAAGTCGCAATTAAAGGGGATGAGCGTAAGGAAAACCTGCTGACGGACTACAGCAGCTCGGAAATTCAGCACTTTTCGCTCGTTTTGCCCCGTACTTTACCATGCTGGGCCCGATGGGAGCGACCCCGACAGTTTTCGATCCTTTTCTTGCCTTCTTACATTGAATAACTCACGTGGTAGCGCAAATCCAAGCTTGTGCGGGCGGTTGGTAGCCGCCTGTTACCTCACAACGGCATTCTATTTGAATAAGGTAAGCATCAGCACATCTTTTTGTGCCATTTTTTCGACTCTAATCAATTTAAACTGGGTTCCGAACTGCTGCGGGCCGTTTAATTCTTTGTTTATTTATTATATGACATGTTGCTGGGCCTTAAAATACGTCGATGAGGGCGCCAACGAGGCTCCCCGTTGTGCAGTAGCTGAACTACAGCGCAAAGCTGCGCGGGCTGGACGGCTAATTAGCATACGTAATTACGTCATCAGCAGACAGGCTCCAGCAAGTCGCGCCGGTAATTACCGGCTGGGTGCACACCTGCGTGCCTCAACTGGCCCTGTAAAGTCGCAATTAAAGGGGATGAGCGTAAGGAAAACCTGCTGACGGACTACAGCAGCTCGGAAATTCAGCACTTTTCGCTCGTTTTGCCCCGTACTTTACCATGCTGGGCCCGATGGGAGCGACCCCGACAGTTTTCGATCCTTTTCTTGCCTTCTTACATTGAATAACTCACGTGGTAGCGCAAATCCAAGCTTGTGCGGGCGGTTGGTAGCCGCCTGTTACCTCACAACGGCATTCTATTTGAATAAGGTAAGCATCAGCACATCTTTTTGTGCCATTTTTTCGACTCTAATCAATTTAAACTGGGTTCCGAACTGCTGCGGGCCGTTTAATTCTTTGTTTATTTATTATATGACATGTTGCTGGGCCTTAAAATACGTCGATGAGGGCGCCAACGAGGCTCCCCGTTGTGCAGTAGCTGAACTACAGCGCAAAGCTGCGCGGGCTGGACGGCTAATTAGCATACGTAATTACGTCATCAGCAGACAGGCTCCAGCAAGTCGCGCCGGTAATTACCGGCTGGGTGCACACCTGCGTGCCTCAACTGGCCCTGTAAAGTCGCAATTAAAGGGGATGAGCGTAAGGAAAACCTGCTGACGGACTACAGCAGCTCGGAAATTCAGCACTTTTCGCTCGTTTTGCCCCGTACTTTACCATGCTGGGCCCGATGGGAGCGACCCCGACAGTTTTCGATCCTTTTCTTGCCTTCTTACATTGAATAACTCACGTGGTAGCGCAAATCCAAGCTTGTGCGGGCGGTTGGTAGCCGCCTGTTACCTCACAACGGCATTCTATTTGAATAAGGTAAGCATCAGCACATCTTTTTGTGCCATTTTTTCGACTCTAATCAATTTAAACTGGGTTCCGAACTGCTGCGGGCCGTTTAATTCTTTGTTTATTTATTATATGACATGTTGCTGGGCCTTAAAATACGTCGATGAGGGCGCCAACGAGGCTCCCCGTTGTGCAGTAGCTGAACTACAGCGCAAAGCTGCGCGGGCTGGACGGCTAATTAGCATACGTAATTACGTCATCAGCAGACAGGCTCCAGCAAGTCGCGCCGGTAATTACCGGCTGGGTGCACACCTGCGTGCCTCAACTGGCCCTGTAAAGTCGCAATTAAAGGGGATGAGCGTAAGGAAAACCTGCTGACGGACTACAGCAGCTCGGAAATTCAGCACTTTTCGCTCGTTTTGCCCCGTACTTTACCATGCTGGGCCCGATGGGAGCGACCCCGACAGTTTTCGATCCTTTTCTTGCCTTCTTACATTGAATAACTCACGTGGTAGCGCAAATCCAAGCTTGTGCGGGCGGTTGGTAGCCGCCTGTTACCTCACAACGGCATTCTATTTGAATAAGGTAAGCATCAGCACATCTTTTTGTGCCATTTTTTCGACTCTAATCAATTTAAACTGGGTTCCGAACTGCTGCGGGCCGTTTAATTCTTTGTTTATTTATTATATGACATGTTGCTGGGCCTTAAAATACGTCGATGAGGGCGCCAACGAGGCTCCCCGTTGTGCAGTAGCTGAACTACAGCGCAAAGCTGCGCGGGCTGGACGGCTAATTAGCATACGTAATTACGTCATCAGCAGACAGGCTCCAGCAAGTCGCGCCGGTAATTACCGGCTGGGTGCACACCTGCGTGCCTCAACTGGCCCTGTAAAGTCGCAATTAAAGGGGATGAGCGTAAGGAAAACCTGCTGACGGACTACAGCAGCTCGGAAATTCAGCACTTTTCGCTCGTTTTGCCCCGTACTTTACCATGCTGGGCCCGATGGGAGCGACCCCGACAGTTTTCGATCCTTTTCTTGCCTTCTTACATTGAATAACTCACGTGGTAGCGCAAATCCAAGCTTGTGCGGGCGGTTGGTAGCCGCCTGTTACCTCACAACGGCATTCTATTTGAATAAGGTAAGCATCAGCACATCTTTTTGTGCCATTTTTTCGACTCTAATCAATTTAAACTGGGTTCCGAACTGCTGCGGGCCGTTTAATTCTTTGTTTATTTATTATATGACATGTTGCTGGGCCTTAAAATACGTCGATGAGGGCGCCAACGAGGCTCCCCGTTGTGCAGTAGCTGAACTACAGCGCAAAGCTGCGCGGGCTGGACGGCTAATTAGCATACGTAATTACGTCATCAGCAGACAGGCTCCAGCAAGTCGCGCCGGTAATTACCGGCTGGGTGCACACCTGCGTGCCTCAACTGGCCCTGTAAAGTCGCAATTAAAGGGGATGAGCGTAAGGAAAACCTGCTGACGGACTACAGCAGCTCGGAAATTCAGCACTTTTCGCTCGTTTTGCCCCGTACTTTACCATGCTGGGCCCGATGGGAGCGACCCCGACAGTTTTCGATCCTTTTCTTGCCTTCTTACATTGAATAACTCACGTGGTAGCGCAAATCCAAGCTTGTGCGGGCGGTTGGTAGCCGCCTGTTACCTCACAACGGCATTCTATTTGAATAAGGTAAGCATCAGCACATCTTTTTGTGCCATTTTTTCGACTCTAATCAATTTAAACTGGGTTCCGAACTGCTGCGGGCCGTTTAATTCTTTGTTTATTTATTATATGACATGTTGCTGGGCCTTAAAATACGTCGATGAGGGCGCCAACGAGGCTCCCCGTTGTGCAGTAGCTGAACTACAGCGCAAAGCTGCGCGGGCTGGACGGCTAATTAGCATACGTAATTACGTCATCAGCAGACAGGCTCCAGCAAGTCGCGCCGGTAATTACCGGCTGGGTGCACACCTGCGTGCCTCAACTGGCCCTGTAAAGTCGCAATTAAAGGGGATGAGCGTAAGGAAAACCTGCTGACGGACTACAGCAGCTCGGAAATTCAGCACTTTTCGCTCGTTTTGCCCCGTACTTTACCATGCTGGGCCCGATGGGAGCGACCCCGACAGTTTTCGATCCTTTTCTTGCCTTCTTACATTGAATAACTCACGTGGTAGCGCAAATCCAAGCTTGTGCGGGCGGTTGGTAGCCGCCTGTTACCTCACAACGGCATTCTATTTGAATAAGGTAAGCATCAGCACATCTTTTTGTGCCATTTTTTCGACTCTAATCAATTTAAACTGGGTTCCGAACTGCTGCGGGCCGTTTAATTCTTTGTTTATTTATTATATGACATGTTGCTGGGCCTTAAAATACGTCGATGAGGGCGCCAACGAGGCTCCCCGTTGTGCAGTAGCTGAACTACAGCGCAAAGCTGCGCGGGCTGGACGGCTAATTAGCATACGTAATTACGTCATCAGCAGACAGGCTCCAGCAAGTCGCGCCGGTAATTACCGGCTGGGTGCACACCTGCGTGCCTCAACTGGCCCTGTAAAGTCGCAATTAAAGGGGATGAGCGTAAGGAAAACCTGCTGACGGACTACAGCAGCTCGGAAATTCAGCACTTTTCGCTCGTTTTGCCCCGTACTTTACCATGCTGGGCCCGATGGGAGCGACCCCGACAGTTTTCGATCCTTTTCTTGCCTTCTTACATTGAATAACTCACGTGGTAGCGCAAATCCAAGCTTGTGCGGGCGGTTGGTAGCCGCCTGTTACCTCACAACGGCATTCTATTTGAATAAGGTAAGCATCAGCACATCTTTTTGTGCCATTTTTTCGACTCTAATCAATTTAAACTGGGTTCCGAACTGCTGCGGGCCGTTTAATTCTTTGTTTATTTATTATATGACATGTTGCTGGGCCTTAAAATACGTCGATGAGGGCGCCAACGAGGCTCCCCGTTGTGCAGTAGCTGAACTACAGCGCAAAGCTGCGCGGGCTGGACGGCTAATTAGCATACGTAATTACGTCATCAGCAGACAGGCTCCAGCAAGTCGCGCCGGTAATTACCGGCTGGGTGCACACCTGCGTGCCTCAACTGGCCCTGTAAAGTCGCAATTAAAGGGGATGAGCGTAAGGAAAACCTGCTGACGGACTACAGCAGCTCGGAAATTCAGCACTTTTCGCTCGTTTTGCCCCGTACTTTACCATGCTGGGCCCGATGGGAGCGACCCCGACAGTTTTCGATCCTTTTCTTGCCTTCTTACATTGAATAACTCACGTGGTAGCGCAAATCCAAGCTTGTGCGGGCGGTTGGTAGCCGCCTGTTACCTCACAACGGCATTCTATTTGAATAAGGTAAGCATCAGCACATCTTTTTGTGCCATTTTTTCGACTCTAATCAATTTAAACTGGGTTCCGAACTGCTGCGGGCCGTTTAATTCTTTGTTTATTTATTATATGACATGTTGCTGGGCCTTAAAATACGTCGATGAGGGCGCCAACGAGGCTCCCCGTTGTGCAGTAGCTGAACTACAGCGCAAAGCTGCGCGGGCTGGACGGCTAATTAGCATACGTAATTACGTCATCAGCAGACAGGCTCCAGCAAGTCGCGCCGGTAATTACCGGCTGGGTGCACACCTGCGTGCCTCAACTGGCCCTGTAAAGTCGCAATTAAAGGGGATGAGCGTAAGGAAAACCTGCTGACGGACTACAGCAGCTCGGAAATTCAGCACTTTTCGCTCGTTTTGCCCCGTACTTTACCATGCTGGGCCCGATGGGAGCGACCCCGACAGTTTTCGATCCTTTTCTTGCCTTCTTACATTGAATAACTCACGTGGTAGCGCAAATCCAAGCTTGTGCGGGCGGTTGGTAGCCGCCTGTTACCTCACAACGGCATTCTATTTGAATAAGGTAAGCATCAGCACATCTTTTTGTGCCATTTTTTCGACTCTAATCAATTTAAACTGGGTTCCGAACTGCTGCGGGCCGTTTAATTCTTTGTTTATTTATTATATGACATGTTGCTGGGCCTTAAAATACGTCGATGAGGGCGCCAACGAGGCTCCCCGTTGTGCAGTAGCTGAACTACAGCGCAAAGCTGCGCGGGCTGGACGGCTAATTAGCATACGTAATTACGTCATCAGCAGACAGGCTCCAGCAAGTCGCGCCGGTAATTACCGGCTGGGTGCACACCTGCGTGCCTCAACTGGCCCTGTAAAGTCGCAATTAAAGGGGATGAGCGTAAGGAAAACCTGCTGACGGACTACAGCAGCTCGGAAATTCAGCACTTTTCGCTCGTTTTGCCCCGTACTTTACCATGCTGGGCCCGATGGGAGCGACCCCGACAGTTTTCGATCCTTTTCTTGCCTTCTTACATTGAATAACTCACGTGGTAGCGCAAATCCAAGCTTGTGCGGGCGGTTGGTAGCCGCCTGTTACCTCACAACGGCATTCTATTTGAATAAGGTAAGCATCAGCACATCTTTTTGTGCCATTTTTTCGACTCTAATCAATTTAAACTGGGTTCCGAACTGCTGCGGGCCGTTTAATTCTTTGTTTATTTATTATATGACATGTTGCTGGGCCTTAAAATACGTCGATGAGGGCGCCAACGAGGCTCCCCGTTGTGCAGTAGCTGAACTACAGCGCAAAGCTGCGCGGGCTGGACGGCTAATTAGCATACGTAATTACGTCATCAGCAGACAGGCTCCAGCAAGTCGCGCCGGTAATTACCGGCTGGGTGCACACCTGCGTGCCTCAACTGGCCCTGTAAAGTCGCAATTAAAGGGGATGAGCGTAAGGAAAACCTGCTGACGGACTACAGCAGCTCGGAAATTCAGCACTTTTCGCTCGTTTTGCCCCGTACTTTACCATGCTGGGCCCGATGGGAGCGACCCCGACAGTTTTCGATCCTTTTCTTGCCTTCTTACATTGAATAACTCACGTGGTAGCGCAAATCCAAGCTTGTGCGGGCGGTTGGTAGCCGCCTGTTACCTCACAACGGCATTCTATTTGAATAAGGTAAGCATCAGCACATCTTTTTGTGCCATTTTTTCGACTCTAATCAATTTAAACTGGGTTCCGAACTGCTGCGGGCCGTTTAATTCTTTGTTTATTTATTATATGACATGTTGCTGGGCCTTAAAATACGTCGATGAGGGCGCCAACGAGGCTCCCCGTTGTGCAGTAGCTGAACTACAGCGCAAAGCTGCGCGGGCTGGACGGCTAATTAGCATACGTAATTACGTCATCAGCAGACAGGCTCCAGCAAGTCGCGCCGGTAATTACCGGCTGGGTGCACACCTGCGTGCCTCAACTGGCCCTGTAAAGTCGCAATTAAAGGGGATGAGCGTAAGGAAAACCTGCTGACGGACTACAGCAGCTCGGAAATTCAGCACTTTTCGCTCGTTTTGCCCCGTACTTTACCATGCTGGGCCCGATGGGAGCGACCCCGACAGTTTTCGATCCTTTTCTTGCCTTCTTACATTGAATAACTCACGTGGTAGCGCAAATCCAAGCTTGTGCGGGCGGTTGGTAGCCGCCTGTTACCTCACAACGGCATTCTATTTGAATAAGGTAAGCATCAGCACATCTTTTTGTGCCATTTTTTCGACTCTAATCAATTTAAACTGGGTTCCGAACTGCTGCGGGCCGTTTAATTCTTTGTTTATTTATTATATGACATGTTGCTGGGCCTTAAAATACGTCGATGAGGGCGCCAACGAGGCTCCCCGTTGTGCAGTAGCTGAACTACAGCGCAAAGCTGCGCGGGCTGGACGGCTAATTAGCATACGTAATTACGTCATCAGCAGACAGGCTCCAGCAAGTCGCGCCGGTAATTACCGGCTGGGTGCACACCTGCGTGCCTCAACTGGCCCTGTAAAGTCGCAATTAAAGGGGATGAGCGTAAGGAAAACCTGCTGACGGACTACAGCAGCTCGGAAATTCAGCACTTTTCGCTCGTTTTGCCCCGTACTTTACCATGCTGGGCCCGATGGGAGCGACCCCGACAGTTTTCGATCCTTTTCTTGCCTTCTTACATTGAATAACTCACGTGGTAGCGCAAATCCAAGCTTGTGCGGGCGGTTGGTAGCCGCCTGTTACCTCACAACGGCATTCTATTTGAATAAGGTAAGCATCAGCACATCTTTTTGTGCCATTTTTTCGACTCTAATCAATTTAAACTGGGTTCCGAACTGCTGCGGGCCGTTTAATTCTTTGTTTATTTATTATATGACATGTTGCTGGGCCTTAAAATACGTCGATGAGGGCGCCAACGAGGCTCCCCGTTGTGCAGTAGCTGAACTACAGCGCAAAGCTGCGCGGGCTGGACGGCTAATTAGCATACGTAATTACGTCATCAGCAGACAGGCTCCAGCAAGTCGCGCCGGTAATTACCGGCTGGGTGCACACCTGCGTGCCTCAACTGGCCCTGTAAAGTCGCAATTAAAGGGGATGAGCGTAAGGAAAACCTGCTGACGGACTACAGCAGCTCGGAAATTCAGCACTTTTCGCTCGTTTTGCCCCGTACTTTACCATGCTGGGCCCGATGGGAGCGACCCCGACAGTTTTCGATCCTTTTCTTGCCTTCTTACATTGAATAACTCACGTGGTAGCGCAAATCCAAGCTTGTGCGGGCGGTTGGTAGCCGCCTGTTACCTCACAACGGCATTCTATTTGAATAAGGTAAGCATCAGCACATCTTTTTGTGCCATTTTTTCGACTCTAATCAATTTAAACTGGGTTCCGAACTGCTGCGGGCCGTTTAATTCTTTGTTTATTTATTATATGACATGTTGCTGGGCCTTAAAATACGTCGATGAGGGCGCCAACGAGGCTCCCCGTTGTGCAGTAGCTGAACTACAGCGCAAAGCTGCGCGGGCTGGACGGCTAATTAGCATACGTAATTACGTCATCAGCAGACAGGCTCCAGCAAGTCGCGCCGGTAATTACCGGCTGGGTGCACACCTGCGTGCCTCAACTGGCCCTGTAAAGTCGCAATTAAAGGGGATGAGCGTAAGGAAAACCTGCTGACGGACTACAGCAGCTCGGAAATTCAGCACTTTTCGCTCGTTTTGCCCCGTACTTTACCATGCTGGGCCCGATGGGAGCGACCCCGACAGTTTTCGATCCTTTTCTTGCCTTCTTACATTGAATAACTCACGTGGTAGCGCAAATCCAAGCTTGTGCGGGCGGTTGGTAGCCGCCTGTTACCTCACAACGGCATTCTATTTGAATAAGGTAAGCATCAGCACATCTTTTTGTGCCATTTTTTCGACTCTAATCAATTTAAACTGGGTTCCGAACTGCTGCGGGCCGTTTAATTCTTTGTTTATTTATTATATGACATGTTGCTGGGCCTTAAAATACGTCGATGAGGGCGCCAACGAGGCTCCCCGTTGTGCAGTAGCTGAACTACAGCGCAAAGCTGCGCGGGCTGGACGGCTAATTAGCATACGTAATTACGTCATCAGCAGACAGGCTCCAGCAAGTCGCGCCGGTAATTACCGGCTGGGTGCACACCTGCGTGCCTCAACTGGCCCTGTAAAGTCGCAATTAAAGGGGATGAGCGTAAGGAAAACCTGCTGACGGACTACAGCAGCTCGGAAATTCAGCACTTTTCGCTCGTTTTGCCCCGTACTTTACCATGCTGGGCCCGATGGGAGCGACCCCGACAGTTTTCGATCCTTTTCTTGCCTTCTTACATTGAATAACTCACGTGGTAGCGCAAATCCAAGCTTGTGCGGGCGGTTGGTAGCCGCCTGTTACCTCACAACGGCATTCTATTTGAATAAGGTAAGCATCAGCACATCTTTTTGTGCCATTTTTTCGACTCTAATCAATTTAAACTGGGTTCCGAACTGCTGCGGGCCGTTTAATTCTTTGTTTATTTATTATATGACATGTTGCTGGGCCTTAAAATACGTCGATGAGGGCGCCAACGAGGCTCCCCGTTGTGCAGTAGCTGAACTACAGCGCAAAGCTGCGCGGGCTGGACGGCTAATTAGCATACGTAATTACGTCATCAGCAGACAGGCTCCAGCAAGTCGCGCCGGTAATTACCGGCTGGGTGCACACCTGCGTGCCTCAACTGGCCCTGTAAAGTCGCAATTAAAGGGGATGAGCGTAAGGAAAACCTGCTGACGGACTACAGCAGCTCGGAAATTCAGCACTTTTCGCTCGTTTTGCCCCGTACTTTACCATGCTGGGCCCGATGGGAGCGACCCCGACAGTTTTCGATCCTTTTCTTGCCTTCTTACATTGAATAACTCACGTGGTAGCGCAAATCCAAGCTTGTGCGGGCGGTTGGTAGCCGCCTGTTACCTCACAACGGCATTCTATTTGAATAAGGTAAGCATCAGCACATCTTTTTGTGCCATTTTTTCGACTCTAATCAATTTAAACTGGGTTCCGAACTGCTGCGGGCCGTTTAATTCTTTGTTTATTTATTATATGACATGTTGCTGGGCCTTAAAATACGTCGATGAGGGCGCCAACGAGGCTCCCCGTTGTGCAGTAGCTGAACTACAGCGCAAAGCTGCGCGGGCTGGACGGCTAATTAGCATAC
>NC_137254.1:11239345-11333615 GCF_965637545.1 Phallusia mammillata | reverse complement strand
AAACAAAAGAAACTATACTGTTAAGAAATGGAAAATACAAAGTCAGGGTCGTCGCTCCCCACAATTGGTGGATATGCTTGACCCTGGGAGGATGCGAAAAGAGAGAAGTAGAAAGCAAATTCATGCAAAAGTATCGTATTTTATGAAACTGAGAACTCCATATCGGGGTTTCTCGAAAGCGAAAATCGTTTCGACGCGGTCCGGACACCGCTGCCTAATTGAATAATACGCATGGCGCACAAGTCACCATGGTTTCGCCACTAGTCGTTTGTGGCGTGCATATATGCGCACTGTTCAAGTACCCGGTGGAAGCGCTGCGGGCCTGCAGCAAATAAATACGGTAAATGGAAACAAAATTTTTCAAAACAGGGTCAATGAAAAAGAAGTAACTGGGGATGTTTGATGTTAATCTATGACGCTCTCGGTTGTCTTGCAGGGTGAATAGAAAAAAAGGCAATACAGTAACGGAAAAAAAGAATTAGTGTAAAAAATTTGGCTGTGCGTGAGAAACAAACAAAATGGCGAAACAAAATTAAGCAGGTCGTCGAAATTGGAATTTATGCAAATTAGTTCCTACGGTTGGTTGAGATCGGATTTTTATGTGACAACCGGAGACGTCCCTAGAAGCGTTAGTCTGCTACACCGTCAAATCCCTGAGGTCTTGAATAATATCCTTATGTGTTGTGTCAACCCTATTGTTTTCGACTGCAAGTCGATGTGCAATAGCTTTTTTAATGGTAGAAATTATGTGATGAGGTAAAATTTTTCTGTCTTCGTATTTTATGCGGTTTCTGGCTTTCCAGATGTGGTGCCGAGTGAGTGTAAAGATGTATACTAGGTGCTCTGTAAATATTTCAATGTTGGGTGGAATGATAAGTTTTATGATCATGTCTCCGCAGAGCGTGGTGTCAGTGTGTGTAATACGGTTTGTAAGGCGTTGTATGTAGTCCCGTACCGGGGAGAGTACGGGACACGAGGTGAAAATGTGAGTGGAGGTCTCTGGGCTCCTCCCACAGAATTGGCACAACGTGGTTGGGTCAAGAGAAAATTGAAAAAATTTGGAGGATACGGGTAGTACATCCCAAATAGTTCTGTAGTTGAACGACTTCATTGCGTTGGTGAGGATAGGGTGGTGAACATTGCCCCAGCGACGGTCGTGGGACGCTTGAGAGCCGCCCGCGCCAGGGATATTCGTTTGGGAACAGGTTATTAACCGATAAAGGGTACGGATGGATCCACGGACGAGTTGGTCAAAGGTTAAATTATATTTTTCAATAAGAGATAGGGTTTTACTATAGAAAGGTGAAGGACTAACAGCATGGGGATGGTTGTTGCGCAAGCGCAGATCAAACCGGTGGGAGAGCTGTAGTCCGATGTTATACTCGACCATGGCCATACCGGGGGAGGTTGGGGTGTCGTTCAATCTATGTCTACAGTAGGAAAATATAGGCTGCATAAAGAAAAGATCGCAGTAAAGTGGACAGTTCGCCACGTTGTAGCCTCCTCTGTCAAAAGGGAGTGCCAGAGTGTCAATGGGTATGATCAGTTTCGTGTTGTTCGTCATAAACACCTCGCACGCGCTATTCACCCTTCGCCTAAGGGAGTGGGGGATAGGGTATGTCGAGGCCTGGTAAGTGAGTAGGGGTAAAAGTTTGGATTTAGAGATTAATGATTTGGCATTCCAGGTGAGTATGTACCGAGTGTGGTAAGTCATAGAGGAACGGAATGTGCGATAGTGGGCACGCCAGCTCTCGGTTACGCTACCGGCATTGCCGATAACGGTCCCCAAGAGACTGATGTGGGATGACGTCCACTCAAGAGGTGGTAAAGAAGCCAATGGGGGATTTGGCTTGGTAAAGAGGCCTTTGGATTTCGACACATTAAGTGCTAGTCCAGAGGCCGAGTAAAGGAGTTCGAGATGCTGGAATGCACGTGTAACAGAGTAGGGATGCGTCAGGGTGAGGGTTGTGTCATCGGCGTAACTGGGGCACTTGATCACGTGTCTCCCAGGTACGTCGATGCCACGGACGCTTGTGTCTGCCGTAAGGGCTAGTGAGAAAGGGGTTGCGGCGATTAGGTAGAGGAAGAGACTCAGGGGGTCCCCTTGCCTCACTCCTCTACCCACAGTGAACAGCGGGCTTTGGTGTCCATTAACTAGAACATTCGACTGCGCGTTTGTGTTAAGTGACTGAACTAGTTTTACAAAGTGTTCAGGGAAACACATTTTAGTCATAACCGAATAAAGCCATTCATGGTCAACTGAATCAAAAGCCTTCTCGAAGTCGAGCGAAATAATGAAAGCATCTGTGCCCCGCTCTATCGCATCACAATAGAGATCTCTCAGCAAAACAGTGGCGTCGGCAATTCGACGGGCGGGCGCAGCAAATTGTTGGGGGTGCAAGACCTTGTCCAGGAGCGCGCGCATGCGATTTGCCAGAATCTTGGTGTAGATTTTAAGGTCAGTGTTAAGCAACGAGATCGGGCGGTAGTTCTTCAGCAGTGTTGTGTCGTTTTTCTTATGGATTAGAGTAACTGTGCCACGTTTCATCTCGTCCGGGACGGTTCCCGACGAGTGTATCGTATTAATGACGTCAGTTAAATCCTGGCCAATGATACGCCAGCACGAGCGGTAGAACTCGACGCTGACGCCATCGGGTCCAGGGGATTTCCCCAACGACATTTGCATAATTGTGTTCAGCACTTCCTCAGCCGTTATGGGCTTACCTAGTGTATCATCATTCGAGTCAAGTTTAGGGGTGACGTGTTGCAGGAAGTGTTGCTGAGCTGCTGTACATGTAGGGCGTTTCGTGTAAAGTTTACTGTAAAAGGTGTGGGCGATGTTAAGCATCTCGTTAGTGTTTTCCGTGTGGCGACCGGAATCATCACACAGTTTAACAATACCAGTATTAGATCTATGTTCAGTGAAACGCTGAAAGAACTCCTTGGTACCCCGATCACCGCGGTCAAAACAGGAAGCTTGGGATTTTAAAATTTTGGCGCGAGCAGATTGTCGCTGGGTGTTGGCCGAAAGGCGTTTTAAAGAGAGGTATTCGGGGAGGAGGGTAGGGTCCCTTGCCAATTGCCCCCAAATAGCCGTAACCCTTTCCTCAAGCTGTTTGGCTTCCGTGTTTGCCTGTTGTCTGTTCTGTTGTGAGTGTGCTATGTTCATTAATTTAATGCGGTGTTTCATGTCGAGCCACCAAGAGAATTTATCCTTGAAGCAGGGGACCTGTAGCGTTCGCCACAAGGCCCACCTGCGTTCAAGTTCCTCCTGGAAGGCGTCTGTTGTGTAAGTGCTAGTGTTATTCTTCCAGATCCCCTTCCCCCTAGGGGGCTGAGGCTCTGTCCGAATCTGTAGTGTTATGATGTCGTGGTCTGAAAGTGAATTTTGTGTGCCAAATTCCGAAATGGGGTGCACATGAGGTGAAATGTAAAATCTGTCTAGACGTGATTGAGTGTTATGTTGTCTACGTGTGTAAAAAATACGGTTGCCGTACAGCTTTCGGAAGGAATCCGACAACTGGAGGTTCTCAACAAGGGCGATAAGACCTGACAACTTTTCGTTACTACCACGTAAGGGGGGGAAACGCTCAAGTATCGGGTCCTGCACACCGTTGAAATCACCGGCCAAGAGAGTGGGATGCCTCGAGTAGGTGTAGGTATAAAGGGAGTCGAAGAAAGCATTCCTTAAGGGAGTGCTTTCGGTACGGTTAGGGGCATACACGTTTACGACGTGTATGATTGAATGGTAAAGTCTAATGTCGGCAGCCAAAATTCTACCGTTCCCATCCCCAGAGTGAGAAACAAAGCTAAGGGCGTTATGCTTTAGCAAGATCCCGACTCCGTTCTCCGATCGGGCCCCCGAAAGAGAAGACCAAAAAATCGCTTTATTCGGCTCCCATTCGACGCACCACCCACCCTCCGTCACAGGAGAACTATGCGTCTCCTGGAGGAGAATGATGTGGGCGTCTAACGACCGGAGGGATGACAATACAGCGGATCGCTTAGCTGGATCGGCCATCCCCCCGACGTTGAATGTGGCTATTTTTAGGAAATTCGCCATGACTATTGATATTGGCGTGTTACAACGGTGTATCAAAAAAAAACGCTTCTAGTCCCTAAACGGTATAGTTAAGAGCGTGCATGGGGAAAAACGTTTTACACTCAGAGCATTGGCTACCTTGCCCATCCCCTAACGGATGAGCATGGCCACACGAGCATTTAATGTAGCACTTTTTACAACCCGGGCAAGTTATGGCTTCTCCCTCTTTAGATAGAAGCGTGTCCTGCCCGCACTCACACGAAACGATATTGTGAAAATTTTCAAAACAGGCCCGCTTTCGGTCATCGCCAGAGTTCGACGACGACCTATCACGCTTATTAAGTACCGGTACCTTGTCCTCTCCGCTGGAGTCAGAGAGGTCTCTTGCAGCTTCCAAAAGGTCTTCGAGGATTCCCTCTTTCAGTTGGATTTCCTTCTCTTCGGCCGGGTCGGCCAATAAATCCACTTCTTTGTCTTCAGCCGGGTGGGCCAATAAATCCAAATCTTTGTCCAGTAAATCCAAGTCCGGATCCTGTGTTGGCGGGGAACTGGGCCCTGTTTTCCCGCCCGTAGGGTCGGGGGCACCCGAGGTACCACCCTCAGGATCAGGTGTGGGCCCAGATTTCCGCGGGGTTTGCTTCTTTGTCGCCCCGGGTTTCTTGGCTGCGGCACCCGAAGTGCCTCCCGCGCTCTTCTTTGGTTTCCGCGGCGGGTTTCGTTGTGGCCTTGGGCCAGGAGGGGCGGGGGCACCCGAGGTGCCGCCCTCCGGATACTGAAGATCCTTTCCTTTGTCGGGGGCACCCGAGGTGTCGCCCTCCGGATACTGAAGATCCTTTCCTTTGTCGGGGTCACCCGAGATGACGCCCTCCGGATTCTGAAGTTTCCCATTGTCGGAGGCACCCGAGGTGCCGTCCTCCGGATACTGAAATTTCCCATTGTCGGGGGCACCCGAGGTGCCGCCCTCCGGATGCTGAAGTTCCTTGTTGGCCTCTGTTGTTAGAGGCTCCAGTGCCTGTGCAACCAGGGTGCCTGTCTCGGTGGCACTGGACTTCAGGGGGTTGGCATTCGCGTTGCCGCTTTTCTTTCGGTTTCGGTGCCCCTGGACCACCTGAAAACCGTCGTTCTTCTCCGCCCGCACCGGGGTGGAGGTAGCCGAAGGTAGAGGCGGGCCCTCGACCGCTTCCTCTACCGAGTTTTCGGGGGTGTTTTCCCGGCTTTTGAGTGCCT
The DNA here is from genome assembly GCF_965637545.1 of Phallusia mammillata. NCBI lineage: Eukaryota > Metazoa > Chordata > Ascidiacea > Phlebobranchia > Ascidiidae > Phallusia > Phallusia mammillata. Next base: position 11,328,346 of record NC_137254.1, on the reverse strand, counting down.
CGCACTCGTCACGCATGTGCCCAAACTGGCGACATACGAAGCACTGCGGTGGTTGGTTGTCATATTCAATGACAAAGGCCAAACCACCCAGTCTGATTTTCGGACCAATTGGGCTTTCCTTGAGGTCAACCGTTTTTGTGTCGAAGGTTCGTTTGCCATCGTACAGGCCCCAACGATCCTTGACCTTCTCGTGCTTCTTGACCTCTCCGTGCTTACGTTCGATGTATGCACGGATTTCCTCGTTGGAGTACCTGGGTGGAACCTCCTTCACCCAAACCCGGGTCCACTCCGAGTCGTAGAGTTTTGCATACTCCACGTTGGGGTGCGACCCGAGTTTCCTTTGCAGCGTGCGCGCACCCTCCTTGGTGCGGCACGTGAAGTCCGTGAGCCCTCCACGGCGCTCGACGATGCCTTCGAGCTCCTGCGCCGGAAAGTTGACCTTTTTCAACAGTTCATAAATGAACTGTCGAGTCTTCCGGGCAGGAAGCTTGGCTAGTACTTCAGTCTCCCGACTGAAAGGTGGAAGGTTGCGGCTTGCAACGACATTCCACGCCTTGGCCATGGTCGAAACTCGTTCAAGCGGAACGGTGAGTTTCGACGTTAATTCTCCTTCAAAGGTCGACCTTGCAGCAGGAAGGTTCGACCGTGACGTCACTAGGTCGAAATCGACTTCGACTTGCTGTGACGACGTATCAGCAGTTGGGCCGGCGCCCTGCACGCTGGGTGACCGACTGGTCCTTTCCACGCAAGAGCCCTGAAAAGGGCTGGGAGCCCCGGACGTTCGTCGGTCTGGGATGGGGGTGGGTGGAGAAAGCGGGCCGGGGTGTCGTGGGTGCTGGTGTCGAAGGTTTGGGCTCTGCCTTACCGGGCTGGGGTCGCGCTCGGGGGCAGGCTTGGGGGGGCACAGGCCTCGTGTCCACAAGGTGACGCACGAGGTGGCCGGGGTAGCAGGTGGGGAGTCAACTACCCTTTGTGGTGAACACACGGGGTAGTTCGGGTAAGAACGTTTGCGACGGCAATAGAAGTCCGCACAAACGTTAGGCCTAACAGGGGTGGAAACAGTAGATGGGGTAAACGCACAGGGAGCCGAAATGACTTCTATTCGCGCCAGTTCCACGTGTAAATCTATTGACTTAACTTGCTGATGGCACGGATAAGGGGCAATCAATATAATACTGATGCTTACCTTATTCACATAGAATGCCGTTGTGAGGTAACAGGCGGCTACCAACCGCCCGCACAAGCTTGGATTTGCGCTACCACGTGAGTTATTCAATGTAAGAAGGCAAGAAAAGGATCGAAAACTGTCGGGGTCGCTCCCATCGGGCCCAGCATGGTAAAGTACGGGGCAAAACGAGCGAAAAGTGCTGAATTTCCGAGCTGCTGTAGTCCGTCAGCAGGTTTTCCTTACGCTCATCCCCTTTAATTGCGACTTTACAGGGCCAGTTGAGGCACGCAGGTGTGCACCCAGCCGGTAATTACCGGCGCGACTTGCTGGAGCCTGTCTGCTGATGACGTAATTACGTATGCTAATTAGCCGTCCAGCCCGCGCAGCTTTGCGCTGTAGTTCAGCTACTGCACAACGGGGAGCCTCGTTGGCGCCCTCATCGACGTATTTTAAGGCCCAGCAACATGTCATATAATAAATAAACAAAGAATTAAACGGCCCGCAGCAGTTCGGAACCCAGTTTAAATTGATTAGAGTCGAAAAAATGGCATCTTTTGTTTATTGTAACGCCAATAAACGAAGCGATACGAAAAACTCAATGCGATAATAAAAGCAAACAACGAAATCATCAGGCCGATGAATTTCGGGCACGTCACGCCTGACAACGCGGTGCCGTTACCCCTCGGGGTTGGTCAATAAGAGAAGAAGAAAGCCAGGGCCATTACTCCCCGCCTTGGCGGATATGCTTGGGCCCTGCGAGAAGCGGCGCGAAGTGAAAAGAAAAAGGTAAAGACGTCACGAGTACCCGACATAGAAATCGTAGTACGAATAGCGAAAAATAAAACACGCACGCACGAATATAAAAAACAAAAAAAAAATGACGTCACCGGTACGCGACATAAAATCGTAGTACAAGAGACACGCACGAGAAAATAGAGAGCGAAACAAACAAGGGTCACGTGAAGCACGCAAGAAAACAAAAACGGTTGAGAATTGTAAGGCAAAAAGACAGGGTCTTCGCTCCCCGGCGACGACGGGTATGCATTGACCCTGGGAGAAGGGCGAAGAGGGAAGGTAGAAAGGAGCATTGCATACACTACCGATCTCAAACATTAATTTTTGGGGGAAGATCAGGATTAGAACCCGTGATCTGTTTATTACGGGACTTACGCCGTTACCACTAGACTATTCAATGGTAGTGGGCAACGGTTCAAAATTGTGGGCTTTTACTCGTGGGAATTATCGGGAGGGGGAAACAAAAGAAACTATACTGTTAAGAAATGGAAAATACAAAGTCAGGGTCGTCGCTCCCCACAATTGGTGGATATGCTTGACCCTGGGAGGATGCGAAAAGAGAGAAGTAGAAAGCAAATTCATGCAAAAGTATCGTATTTTATGAAACTGAGAACTCCATATCGGGGTTTCTCGAAAGCGAAAATCGTTTCGACGCGGTCCGGACACCGCTGCCTAATTGAATAATACGCATGGCGCACAAGTCACCATGGTTTCGCCACTAGTCGTTTGTGGCGTGCATATATGCGCACTGTTCAAGTACCCGGTGGAAGCGCTGCGGGCCTGCAGCAAATAAATACGGTAAATGGAAACAAAATTTTTCAAAACAGGGTCAATGAAAAAGAAGTAACTGGGGATGTTTGATGTTAATCTATGACGCTCTCGGTTGTCTTGCAGGGTGAATAGAAAAAAAGGCAATACAGTAACGGAAAAAAAGAATTAGTGTAAAAAATTTGGCTGTGCGTGAGAAACAAACAAAATGGCGAAACAAAATTAAGCAGGTCGTCGAAATTGGAATTTATGCAAATTAGTTCCTACGGTTGGTTGAGATCGGATTTTTATGTGACAACCGGAGACGTCCCTAGAAGCGTTAGTCTGCTACACCGTCAAATCCCTGAGGTCTTGAATAATATCCTTATGTGTTGTGTCAACCCTATTGTTTTCGACTGCAAGTCGATGTGCAATAGCTTTTTTAATGGTAGAAATTGTGTGATGAGGTAAAATTTTTCTGTCTTCGTATTTTATGCGGTTTCTGGCTTTCCAGATGTGGTGCCGAGTGAGTGTAAAGATGTATACTAGGTGCTCTGTAAATATTTCAATGTTGGGTGGAATGATAAGTTTTATGATCATGTCTCCGCAGAGCGTGGTGTCAGTGTGTGTAATACGGTTTGTAAGGCGTTGTATGTAGTCCCGTACCGGGGAGAGTACGGGACACGAGGTGAAAATGTGAGTGGAGGTCTCTGGGCTCCTCCCACAGAATTGGCACAACGTGGTTGGGTCAAGAGAAAATTGAAAAAATTTGGAGGATACGGGTAGTACATCCCAAATAGTTCTGTAGTTGAACGACTTCATTGCGTTGGTGAGGATAGGGTGGTGAACATTGCCCCAGCGACGGTCGTGGGACGCTTGAGAGCCGCCCGCGCCAGGGATATTCGTTTGGGAACAGGTTATTAACCGATAAAGGGTACGGATGGATCCACGGACGAGTTGGTCAAAGGTTAAATTATATTTTTCAATAAGAGATAGGGTTTTACTATAGAAAGGTGAAGGACTAACAGCATGGGGATGGTTGTTGCGCAAGCGCAGATCAAACCGGTGGGAGAGCTGTAGTCCGATGTTATACTCGACCATGGCCATACCGGGGGAGGTTGGGGTGTCGTTCAATCTATGTCTACAGTAGGAAAATATAGGCTGCATAAAGAAAAGATCGCAGTAAAGTGGACAGTTCGCCACGTTGTAGCCTCCTCTGTCAAAAGGGAGTGCCAGAGTGTCAATGGGTATGATCAGTTTCGTGTTGTTCGTCATAAACACCTCGCACGCGCTATTCACCCTTCGCCTAAGGGAGTGGGTGATAGGGTATGTCGAGGCCTGGTAAGTGAGTAGGGGTAAAAGTTTGGATTTAGAGATTAATGATTTGGCATTCCAGGTGAGTATGTACCGAGTGTGGTAAGTCATAGAGGAACGGAATGTGCGATAGTGGGCACGCCAGCTCTCGGTTACGCTACCGGCATTGCCGATAACGGTCCCCAAGAGACTGATGTGGGATGACGTCCACTCAAGAGGTGGTAAAGAAGCCAATGGGGGATTTGGCTTGGTAAAGAGGCCTTTGGATTTCGACACATTAAGTGCTAGTCCAGAGGCCGAGTAAAGGAGTTCGAGATGCTGGAATGCACGTGTAACAGAGTAGGGATGCGTCAGGGTGAGGGTTGTGTCATCGGCGTAACTGGGGCACTTGATCACGTGTCTCCCAGGTACGTCGATGCCACGGACGCTTGTGTCTGCCGTAAGGGCTAGTGAGAAAGGGGTTGCGGCGATTAGGTAGAGGAAGAGACTCAGGGGGTCCCCTTGCCTCACTCCTCTACCCACAGTGAACAGCGGGCTTTGGTGTCCATTAACTAGAACATTCGACTGCGCGTTTGTGTTAAGTGACTGAACTAGTTTTACAAAGTGTTCAGGGAAACACATTTTAGTCATAACCGAATAAAGCCATTCATGGTCAACTGAATCAAAAGCCTTCTCGGAGTCGAGCGAAATAATGAAAGCATCTGTGCCCCGCTCTATCGCATCACAATAGAGATCTCTCAGCAAAACAGTGGCGTCGGCAATTCGACGGGCGGGCGCAGCAAATTGTTGGGGGTGCAAGACCTTGTCCAGGAGCGCGCGCATGCGATTTGCCAGAATCTTGGTGTAGATTTTAAGGTCAGTGTTAAGCAACGAGATCGGGCGGTAGTTCTTCAGCAGTGTTGTGTCGTTTTTCTTATGGATTAGAGTAACTGTGCCACGTTTCATCTCGTCCGGGACGGTTCCCGACGAGTGTATCGTATTAATGACGTCAGTTAAATCCTGGCCAATGATACGCCAGCACGAGCGGTAGAACTCGACGCTGACGCCATCGGGTCCAGGGGATTTCCCCAACGACATTTGCATAATTGTGTTCAGCACTTCCTCAGCCGTTATGGGCTTACCTAGTGTATCATCATTCGAGTCAAGTTTAGGGGTGACGTGTTGCAGGAAGTGTTGCTGAGCTGCTGTACATGTAGGGCGTTTCGTGTAAAGTTTACTGTAAAAGGTGTGGGCGATGTTAAGCATCTCGTTAGTGTTTTCCGTGTGGCGACCGGAATCATCACACAGTTTAACAATACCAGTATTAGATCTATGTTCAGTGAAACGCTGAAAGAACTCCTTGGTACCCCGATCACCGCGGTCAAAACAGGAAGCTTGGGATTTTAAAATTTTGGCGCGAGCAGATTGTCGCTGGGTGTTGGCCGAAAGGCGTTTTAAAGAGAGGTATTCGGGGAGGAGGGTAGGGTCCCTTGCCAATTGCCCCCAAATAGCCGTAACCCTTTCCTCAAGCTGTTTGGCTTCCGTGTTTGCCTGTTGTCTGTTCTGTTGTGAGTGTGCTATGTTCATTAATTTAATGCGGTGTTTCATGTCGAGCCACCAAGAGAATTTATCCTTGAAGCAGGGGACCTGTAGCGTTCGCCACAAGGCCCACCTGCGTTCAAGTTCCTCCTGGAAGGCGTCTGTTGTGTAAGTGCTAGTGTTATTCTTCCAGATCCCCTTCCCCCTAGGGGGCTGAGGCTCTGTCCGAATCTGTAGTGTTATGATGTCGTGGTCTGAAAGTGAATTTTGTGTGCCAAATTCCGAAATGGGGTGCACATGAGGTGAAATGTAAAATCTGTCTAGACGTGATTGAGTGTTATGTTGTCTACGTGTGTAAAAAATACGGTTGCCGTACAGCTTTCGGAAGGAATCCGACAACTGGAGGTTCTCAACAAGGGCGATAAGACCTGACAACTTTTCGTTACTACCACGTAAGGGGGGGAAACGCTCAAGTATCGGGTCCTGCACACCGTTGAAATCACCGGCCAAGAGAGTGGGATGCCTCGAGTAGGTGTAGGTATAAAGGGAGTCGAAGAAAGCATTCCTTAAGGGAGTGCTTTCGGTACGGTTAGGGGCATACACGTTTACGACGTGTATGATTGAATGGTAAAGTCTAATGTCGGCAGCCAAAATTCTACCGTTCCCATCCCCAGAGTGAGAAACAAAGCTAAGGGCGTTATGCTTTAGCAAGATCCCGACTCCGTTCTCCGATCGGGCCCCCGAAAGAGAAGACCAAAAAATCGCTTTATTCGGCTCCCATTCGACGCACCACCCACCCTCCGTCACAGGAGAACTATGCGTCTCCTGGAGGAGAATGATGTGGGCGTCTAACGACCGGAGGGATGACAATACAGCGGATCGCTTAGCTGGATCGGCCATCCCCCCGACGTTGAATGTGGCTATTTTTAGGAAATTCGCCATGACTATTGATATTGGCGTGTTACAACGGTGTATCAAAAAAAAACGCTTCTAGTCCCTAAACGGTATAGTTAAGAGCGTGCATGGGGAAAAACGTTTTACACTCAGAGCATTGGCTACCTTGCCCATCCCCTAACGGATGAGCATGGCCACACGAGCATTTAATGTAGCACTTTTTACAACCCGGGCAAGTTATGGCTTCTCCCTCTTTAGATAGAAGCGTGTCCTGCCCGCACTCACACGAAACGATATTGTGAAAATTTTCAAAACAGGCCCGCTTTCGGTCATCGCCAGAGTTCGACGACGACCTATCACGCTTATTAAGTACCGGTACCTTGTCCTCTCCGCTGGAGTCAGAGAGGTCTCTTGCAGCTTCCAAAAGGTCTTCGAGGATTCCCTCTTTCAGTTGGATTTCCTTCTCTTCGGCCGGGTCGGCCAATAAATCCACTTCTTTGTCTTCAGCCGGGTGGGCCAATAAATCCAAATCTTTGTCCAGTAAATCCAAGTCCGGATCCTGTGTTGGCGGGGAACTGGGCCCTGTTTTCCCGCCCGTAGGGTCGGGGGCACCCGAGGTACCACCCTCAGGATCAGGTGTGGGCCCAGATTTCCGCGGGGTTTGCTTCTTTGTCGCCCCGGGTTTCTTGGCTGCGGCACCCGAAGTGCCTCCCGCGCTCTTCTTTGGTTTCCGCGGCGGGTTTCGTTGTGGCCTTGGGCCAGGAGGGGCGGGGGCACCCGAGGTGCCGCCCTCCGGATACTGAAGATCCTTTCCTTTGTCGGGGGCACCCGAGGTGTCGCCCTCCGGATACTGAAGATCCTTTCCTTTGTCGGGGTCACCCGAGGTGACGCCCTCCGGATTCTGAAGTTTCCCATTGTCGGAGGCACCCGAGGTGCCGTCCTCCGGATACTGAAATTTCCCATTGTCGGGGGCACCCGAGGTGCCGCCCTCCGGATGCTGAAGTTCCTTGTTGGCCTCTGTTGTTAGAGGCTCCAGTGCCTGTGCAACCAGGGTGCCTGTCTCGGTGGCACTGGACTTCAGGGGGTTGGCATTCGCGTTGCCGCTTTTCTTTCGGTTTCGGTGCCCCTGGACCACCTGAAAACCGTCGTTCTTCTCCGCCCGCACCGGGGTGGAGGTAGCCGAAGGTAGAGGCGGGCCCTCGACCGCTTCCTCTACCGAGTTTTCGGGGGTGTTTTCCCGGCTTTTGAGTGCCTCGCACTCGTCACGCATGTGCCCAAACTGGCGACATACGAAGCACTGCGGTGGTTGGTTGTCATATTCAATGACAAAGGCCAAACCACCCAGTCTGATTTTCGGACCAATTGGGCTTTCCTTGAGGTCAACCGTTTTTGTGTCGAAGGTTCGTTTGCCATCGTACAGGCCCCAACGATCCTTGACCTTCTCGTGCTTCTTGACCTCTCCGTGCTTACGTTCGATGTATGCACGGATTTCCTCGTTGGAGTACCTGGGTGGAACCTCCTTCACCCAAACCCGGGTCCACTCCGAGTCGTAGAGTTTTGCATACTCCACGTTGGGGTGCGACCCGAGTTTCCTTTGCAGCGTGCGCGCACCCTCCTTGGTGCGGCACGTGAAGTCCGTGAGCCCTCCACGGCGCTCGACGATGCCTTCGAGCTCCTGCGCCGGAAAGTTGACCTTTTTCAACAGTTCATAAATGAACTGTCGAGTCTTCCGGGCAGGAAGCTTGGCTAGTACTTCAGTCTCCCGACTGAAAGGTGGAAGGTTGCGGCTTGCAACGACATTCCACGCCTTGGCCATGGTCGAAACTCGTTCAAGCGGAACGGTGAGTTTCGACGTTAATTCTCCTTCAAAGGTCGACCTTGCAGCAGGAAGGTTCGACCGTGACGTCACTAGGTCGAAATCGACTTCGACTTGCTGTGACGACGTATCAGCAGTTGGGCCGGCGCCCTGCACGCTGGGTGACCGACTGGTCCTTTCCACGCAAGAGCCCTGAAAAGGGCTGGGAGCCCCGGACGTTCGTCGGTCTGGGATGGGGGTGGGTGGAGAAAGCGGGCCGGGGTGTCGTGGGTGCTGGTGTCGAAGGTTTGGGCTCTGCCTTACCGGGCTGGGGTCGCGCTCGGGGGCAGGCTTGGGGGGGCACAGGCCTCGTGTCCACAAGGTGACGCACGAGGTGGCCGGGGTAGCAGGTGGGGAGTCAACTACCCTTTGTGGTGAACACACGGGGTAGTTCGGGTAAGAACGTTTGCGACGGCAATAGAAGTCCGCACAAACGTTAGGCCTAACAGGGGTGGAAACAGTAGATGGGGTAAACGCACAGGGAGCCGAAATGACTTCTATTCGCGCCAGTTCCACGTGTAAATCTATTGACTTAACTTGCTGATGGCACGGATAAGGGGCAATCAATATAATACTGATGCTTACCTTATTCACATAGAATGCCGTTGTGAGGTAACAGGCGGCTACCAACCGCCCGCACAAGCTTGGATTTGCGCTACCACGTGAGTTATTCAATGTAAGAAGGCAAGAAAAGGATCGAAAACTGTCGGGGTCGCTCCCATCGGGCCCAGCATGGTAAAGTACGGGGCAAAACGAGCGAAAAGTGCTGAATTTCCGAGCTGCTGTAGTCCGTCAGCAGGTTTTCCTTACGCTCATCCCCTTTAATTGCGACTTTACAGGGCCAGTTGAGGCACGCAGGTGTGCACCCAGCCGGTAATTACCGGCGCGACTTGCTGGAGCCTGTCTGCTGATGACGTAATTACGTATGCTAATTAGCCGTCCAGCCCGCGCAGCTTTGCGCTGTAGTTCAGCTACTGCACAACGGGGAGCCTCGTTGGCGCCCTCATCGACGTATTTTAAGGCCCAGCAACATGTCATATAATAAATAAACAAAGAATTAAACGGCCCGCAGCAGTTCGGAACCCAGTTTAAATTGATTAGAGTCGAAAAAATGGCATCTTTTGTTTATTGTAACGCCAATAAACGAAGCGATACGAAAAACTCAATGCGATAATAAAAACAAACAACGAAATCATCAGGCCGATGAATTTCGGGCACGTCACGCCTGACAACGCGGTGCCGTTACCCCTCGGGGTTGGTCAATAAGAGAAGAAGAAAGCCAGGGCCATTACTCCCCGCCTTGGCGGATATGCTTGGGCCCTGCGAGAAGCGGCGCGAAGTGAAAAGAAAAAGGTAAAGACGTCACGAGTACCCGACATAGAAATCGTAGTACGAATAGCGAAAAATAAAACACGCACGCACGAATATAAAAAACAAAAAAAAATGACGTCACCGGTACACGACATAAAAATCGTAGTACAAGAGACACGCACGAGAAAATAGAGAGCGAAACAAACAAGGGTCACGTGAAGCACGCAAGAAAACAAAAACGGTTGAGAATTGTAAGGCAAAAAGACAGGGTCTTCGCTCCCCGCCGACGACGGGTATGCATTGACCCTGGGAGAAGGGCGAAGAGGGAAGGTAGAAAGGAGCATTGCATACACTACCGATCTCAAACATTAATTTTAGGGGGAAGATCAGGATTAGAACCCGTGATCTGTTTATTACGGGACTTACGCCGTTACCACTAGACTATTCAATGGTAGTGGGCAACGGTTCAAAATTGTGGGCTTTTACTCGTGGGAATTATCGGGAGGGGGAAACAAAAGAAACTATACTGTTAAGAAATGGAAAATACAAAGTCAGGGTCGTCGCTCCCCACAATTGGTGGATATGCTTGACCCTGGGAGGATGCGAAAAGAGAGAAGTAGAAAGCAAATTCATGCAAAAGTATCGTATTTTATGAAACTGAGAACTCCATATCGGGGTTTCTCGAAAGCGAAAATCGTTTCGACGCGGTCCGGACACCGCTGCCTAATTGAATAATACGCATGGCGCACAAGTCACCATGGTTTCGCCACTAGTCGTTTGTGGCGTGCATATATGCACACTGTTCAAGTACTCGGTGGAAGCGCTGCGGGCCTGCAGCAAATAAATACGGTAAATGGAAACAAAATTTTTCAAAACAGGGTCAATGAAAAAAGAGTAACTGGGGATGTTTGATGTTAATCTATGACGCTCTCGGTTGTCTTTACGAGTTGCAGGGTGAATAGAAAAAAAAAGGCAATACAGTAACGGAAAAAAGGAATTAGTGTAAAAAATTTGGCTGTGCGTGAGAAACAAACAAAATGGCGAAACAAAATTAAGCAGGTCGTCGAAATTGGAATTTATGCAAATTAGTTCCTACGGTTGGTTGAGATCGGATTTTTATGTGACAACCGGAGACGTCCCTAGAAGCGTTAGTCTGCTACACCGTCAAATCCCTGAGGTCTTGAATAATATCCTTATGTGTTGTGTCAACCCTATTGTTTTCGACTGCAAGTCGATGTGCAATAGCTTTTTTAATGGTAGAAATTATGTGATGAGGTAAAATTTTTCTGTCTTCGTATTTTATGCGGTTTCTGGCTTTCCAGATGTGGTGCCGGGTGAGTGTAAAGATGTATACTAGGTGCTCTGTAAATATTTCAATGTTGGGTGGAATGATAAGTTTTATGATCATGTCTCCGCAGAGCGTGGTGTCAGTGTGTGTAATACGGTTTGTAAGGCGTTGTATGTAGTCCCGTACCGGGGAGAGTACGGGACACGAGGTGAATATGTGAGTGGAGGTCTCTGGGCTCCTCCCACAGAATTGGCACAACGTGGTTGGGTCAAGAGAAAATTGAAAAAATTTGGATGATACGGGTAGTACATCCCAAATAGTTCTGTAGTTGAACGACTTCATTGCGTTGGTGAGGATAGGGTGGTGAACATTGCCCCAGCGACGGTCGTGGGACGCTTGAGAGCCGCCCGCGCCAGGGATATTCGTTTGGGAACAGGTTATTAACCGATAAAGGGTACGGATGGATCCACGGACGAGTTGGTCAAAGGTTAAATTATATTTTTCAATAAGAGATAGGGTTTTACTATAGAAAGGTGAAGGACTAACAGCATGGGGATGGTTGTTGCGCAAGCGCAGATCAAACCGGTGGGAGAGCTGTAGTCCGATGTTATACTCGACCATGGCCATACCGGGGGAGGTTGGGGTGTCGTTCAATCTATGTCTACAGTAGGAAAATATAGGCTGCATAAAGAAAAGATCGCAGTAAAGTGGACAGTTCGCCACGTTATAGCCTCCTCTGTCAAAAGGGAGTGCCAGAGTGTCAATGGGTATGATCAGTTTCGTGTTGTTCGTCATAAACACCTCGCACGCGCTATTCACCCTTCGCCTAAGGGAGTGGGGGATAGGGTATGTCGAGGCCTGGTAAGTGAGTAGGGGTAAAAGTTTGGATTTAGAGATTAATGATTTGGCATTCCAGGTGAGTATGTACCGAGTGTGGTAAGTCATAGAGGAACGGAATGTGCGATAGTGGGCACGCCAGCTCTCGGTTACGCTACCGGCATTGCCGATAACGGTCCCTAAGAGACTGATGTGGGATGACGTCCACTCAAGAGGTGGTAAAGAAGCCAATGGGGGATTTGGCTTGGTAAAGAGGCCTTTGGATTTCGACACATTAAGTGCTAGTCCAGAGGCCGAGTAAAGGAGTTCGAGATGCTGGAATGCACGTGTAACAGAGTAGGGATGCGTCAGGGTGAGGGTTGTGTCATCGGCGTAACTGGGGCACTTGATCACGTGTCTCCCAGGTACGTCGATGCCACGGACGCTTGTGTCTGCCATAAGGGCTAGTGAGAAAGGGGTTGCGGCGATTAGGTAGAGGAAGAGACTCAGGGGGTCCCCTTGCCTCACTCCTCTACCCACAGTGAACAGCGGGCTTTGGTGTCCATTAACTAGAACATTCGACTGCGCGTTTGTGTTAAGTGACTGAACTAGTTTTACAAAGTGTTCAGGGAAACACATTTTAGTCATAACCGAATAAAGCCATTCATGGTCAACTGAATCAAAAGCCTTCTCGAAGTCGAGCGAAATAATGAAAGCATCTGTGCCCCGCTCTATCGCATCACAATAGAGATCTCTCAGCAAAACAGTGGCGTCGGCAATTCGACGGGCGGGCGCAGCAAATTGTTGGGGGTGCAAGACCTTGTCCAGGAGCGCGCGCATGCGATTTGCCAGAATCTTGGTGTAGATTTTAAGGTCAGTGTTAAGCAACGAGATCGGGCGGTAGTTCTTCAGCAGTGTTGTGTCGTTTTTCTTATGGATTAGAGTAACTGTGCCACGTTTCATCTCGTCCGGGACGGTTCCCGACGAGTGTATCGTATTAATGACGTCAGTTAAATCCTGGCCAATGATACGCCAGCACGAGCGGTAGAACTCGACGCTGACGCCATCGGGTCCAGGGGATTTCCCCAACGACATTTGCATAATTGTGTTCAGCACTTCCTCAGCCGTTATGGGCTTACCTAGTGTATCATCATTCGAGTCAAGTTTAGGGGTGACGTGTTGCAGGAAGTGCTGCTGAGCTGCTGTACATGTAGGGCGTTTCGTGTAAAGTTTACTGTAAAAGGTGTGGGCGATGTTAAGCATCTCGTTAGTGTTTTCCGTGTGGCGACCGGAATCATCACACAGTTTAACAATACCAGTATTAGATCTATGTTCAGTGAAACGCTGAAAGAACTCCTTGGTACCCCGATCACCGCGGTCAAAACAGGAAGCTTGGGATTTTAAAATTTTGGCGCGAGCAGATTGTCGCTGGGTGTTGGCCGAAAGGCGTTTTAAAGAGAGGTATTCGGGGAGGAGGGTAGGGTCCCTTGCCAATTGCCCCCAAATAGCCGTAACCCTTTCCTCAAGTTGTTTGGCTTCCGTGTTTGCCTGTTGTCTGTTCTGTTGTGAGTGTGCTATGTTCATTAATTTAATGCGGTGTTTCATGTCGAGCCACCAAGAGAATTTATCCTTGAAGCAGGGGACCTGTAGCGTTCGCCACAAGGCCCACCTGCGTTCAAGTTCCTCCTGGAAGGCGTCTGTTGTGTAAGTGCTAGTGTTATTCTTCCAGATCCCCTTCCCCCTAGGGGGCTGAGGCTCTGTCCGAATCTGTAGTGTTATGATGTCGTGGTCTGAAAGTGAATTTTGTGTGCCAAATTCCGAAATGGGGTGCACATGAGATGAAATGTAAAATCTGTCTAGACGTGATTGAGTGTTATGTTGTCTACGTGTGTAAAAAATACGGTTGCCGTACAGCTTTCGGAAGGAATCCGACAACTGGAGGTTCTCAACAAGGGCGATAAGACCTGACAACTTTTCGTTACTACCACGTAAGGGGGGGAAACGCTCAAGTATCGGGTCCTGCACACCGTTGAAATCACCGGCCAAGAGAGTGGGATGCCTCGAGTAGGTGTAGGTATAAAGGGAGTCGAAGAAAGCATTCCTTAAGGGAGTGCTTTCGGTACGGTTAGGGGCATACACGTTTACGACGTGTATGATTGAATGGTAAAGTCTAATGTCGGCAGCCAAAATTCTACCGTTCCCATCCCCAGAGTGAGAAACAAAGCTAAGGGCGTTATGCTTTAGCAAGATCCCGACTCCGTTCTCCGATCGGGCCCCCGAAAGAGAAGACCAAAAAATCGCTTTATTCGGCTCCCATTCGACGCACCACCCACCCTCCGTCACAGGAGAACTATGCGTCTCCTGGAGGAGAATGATGTGGGCGTCTAACGACCGGAGGGATGACAATACAGCGGATCGCTTAGCTGGATCGGCCATCCCCCCGACGTTGAATGTGGCTATTTTTAGGAAATTCGCCATGACTATTGATATTGGCGTGTTACAACGGTGTATCAAAAAAAACGCTTCTAGTCCCTAAACGGTATAGTTAAGAGCGTGCATGGGGAAAAACGTTTTACACTCAGAGCATTGGCTACCTTGCCCATCCCCTAACGGATGAGCATGGCCACACGAGCATTTAATGTAGCACTTTTTACAACCCGGGCAAGTTATGGCTTCTCCCTCTTTAGATAGAAGCGTGTCCTGCCCGCACTCACACGAAACGATATTGTGAAAATTTTCAAAACAGGCCCGCTTTCGGTCATCGCCAGAGTTCGACGACGACCTATCACGCTTATTAAGTACCGGTACCTTGTCCTCTCCGCTGGAGTCAGAGAGGTCTCTTGCAGCTTCCAAAAGGTCTTCGAGGATTCCCTCTTTCAGTTGGATTTCCTTCTCTTCGGCCGGGTCGGCCAATAAATCCACTTCTTTGTCTTCAGCCGGGTGGGCCAATAAATCCAAATCTTTGTCCAGTAAATCCAAGTTCGGATCCTGTGTTGGCGGGGAACTGGGCCCTGTTTTCCCGCCGGTAGGGTCGGGGGCACCCGAGGTACCACCCTCAGGATCAGGTGTGGGCCCAGATTTCCGCGGGGTTTGCTTCTTTGTCGCCCCGGGTTTCTTGGCTGCGGCACCCGAAGTGCCTCCCGCGCTCTTCTTTGGTTTCCGCGGCGGGTTTCGTTGTGGCCTTGGGCCAGGAGGGGCGGGGGCACCCGAGGTGCCGCCCTCCGGATACTGAAGATCCTTTCCTTTGTCGGGGGCACCCGAGGTGTCGCCCTCCGGATACTGAAGATCCATTCCTTTGTCGGGGTCACCCGAGGTGACGCCCTCCGGATTCTGAAGTTTCCCATTGTCGGAGGCACCCGAGGTGCCGTCCTCCGGATACTGAAGTTTCCCATTGTCGGGGGCACCCGAGGTGCCGCCCTCCGGATGCTGAAGTTCCTTGTTGGCCTCTGTTGTTAGAGGCTCCAGTGCCTGTGCAACCAGGGTGCCTGTCTCGGTGGCGCTGGACTTCAGGGGGTTGGCATTCGCGTTGCCGCTTTTCTTTCGGTTTCGGCGCCCCTGGACCACCTGAAAACCGTCGTTCTTCTCCGCCCGCACCGGGGTGGAGGTAGCCGAAGGTAGAGGCGGGCCCTCGACCGCTTCCTCTACCGAGTTTTCGGGGGTGTTTTCCCGGCTTTTGAGTGCCTCGCACTCGTCACGCATGTGCCCAAACTGGCGACATACGAAGCACTGCGGTGGTTGGTTGTCATATTCAATGACAAAGGCCAAACCACCCAGTCTGATTTTCGGACCAATTGGGCTTTCCTTGAGGTCAACCGTTTTTGTGTCGAAGGTTCGTTTGCCATCGTACAGGCCCCAACGATCCTTGACCTTCTCGTGCTTCTTGACCTCTCCGTGCTTACGTTCGATGTATGCACGGATTTCCTCGTTGGAGTACCTGGGTGGAACCTCCTTCACCCAAACCCGGGTCCACTCCGAGTCGTAGAGTTTTGCATACTCCACGTTGGGGTGCGACCCGAGTTTCCTTTGCAGCGTGCGCGCACCCTCCTTGGTGCGGCACGTGAAGTCCGTGAGCCCTCCACGGCGCTCGACGATGCCTTCGAGCTCCTGCGCCGGAAAGTTGACCTTTTTCAACAGTTCATAAATGAACTGTCGAGTCTTCCGGGCAGGAAGCTTGGCTAGTACTTCAGTCTCCCGACTGAAAGGTGGAAGGTTGCGGCTTGCAACGACATTCCACGCCTTGGCCATGGTCGAAACTCGTTCAAGCGGAACGGTGAGTTTCGACGTTAATCCTCCTTCAAAGGTCGACCTTGCAGCAGGAAGGTTCGACCGTGACGTCACTAGGTCGAAATCGACTTCGACTTGCTGTGACGACGTATCAGCAGTTGGGCCGGCGCCCTGCACGCTGGGTGACCGACTGGTCCTTTCCACGCAAGAGCCCTGAAAAGGGCTGGGAGCCCCGGACGTTCGTCGGTCTGGGATGGGGGTGGGTGGAAAAAGCGGGCCGGGGTGTCCTGGGTGCTGGTGTCGAAGGTTTGGGCTCTGCCTTACCGGGCTGGGGTCGCGCTCGGGGGCAGGCTTGGGGGGGCACAGGCCTCGTGTCCACAAGGTGACGCACGAGGTGGCCGGGGTAGCAGGTGGGGAGTCAACTACCCTTTGTGGTGAACACACGGGGTAGTTGGGGTAAGAACGTTTGCGACGGCAATAGAAGTCCGCACAAACGTTAGGCCTAACAGGGGTGGAAACAGTAGATGGGGTAAACGTACAGGGAGCCGAAATGACTTCTATTCGCGCCAGTTCCACGTGTAAATCTATTGACTTAACTTGCTGATGGCACGGATAAGGGGCAATCAATATAATACTGATGCTTACCTTATTCACATAGAATGCCGTTGTGAGGTAACAGGCGGCTACCAACCGCCCGCACAAGCTTGGATTTGCGCTACCACGTGAGTTATTCAATGTAAGAAGGCAAGAAAAGGATCGAAAACTGTCGGGGTCGCTCCCATCGGGCCCAGCATGGTAAAGTACGGGGCAAAACGAGCGAAAAGTGCTGAATTTCCGAGCTGCTGTAGTCCGTCAGCAGGTTTTCCTTACGCTCATCCCCTTTAATTGCGACTTTACAGGGCCAGTTGAGGCACGCAGGTGTGCACCCAGCCGGTAATTACCGGCGCGACTTGCTGGAGCCTGTCTGCTGATGACGTAATTACGTATGCTAATTAGCCGTCCAGCCCGCGCAGCTTTGCGCTGTAGTTCAGCTACTGCACAACGGGGAGCCTCGTTGGCGCCCTCATCGACGTATTTTAAGGCCCAGCAACATGTCATATAATAAATAAACAAAGAATTAAACGGCCCGCAGCAGTTCGGAACCCAGTTTAAATTGATTAGAGTCGAAAAAATGGCACAAAAAGATGTGCTGATGCTTACCTTATTCAAATAGAATGCCGTTGTGAGGTAACAGGCGGCTACCAACCGCCCGCACAAGCTTGGATTTGCGCTACCACGTGAGTTATTCAATGTAAGAAGGCAAGAAAAGGATCGAAAACTGTCGGGGTCGCTCCCATCGGGCCCAGCATGGTAAAGTACGGGGCAAAACGAGCGAAAAGTGCTGAATTTCCGAGCTGCTGTAGTCCGTCAGCAGGTTTTCCTTACGCTCATCCCCTTTAATTGCGACTTTACAGGGCCAGTTGAGGCACGCAGGTGTGCACCCAGCCGGTAATTACCGGCGCGACTTGCTGGAGCCTGTCTGCTGATGACGTAATTACGTATGCTAATTAGCCGTCCAGCCCGCGCAGCTTTGCGCTGTAGTTCAGCTACTGCACAACGGGGAGCCTCGTTGGCGCCCTCATCGACGTATTTTAAGGCCCAGCAACATGTCATATAATAAATAAACAAAGAATTAAACGGCCCGCAGCAGTTCGGAACCCAGTTTAAATTGATTAGAGTCGAAAAAATGGCACAAAAAGATGTGCTGATGCTTACCTTATTCAAATAGAATGCCGTTGTGAGGTAACAGGCGGCTACCAACCGCCCGCACAAGCTTGGATTTGCGCTACCACGTGAGTTATTCAATGTAAGAAGGCAAGAAAAGGATCGAAAACTGTCGGGGTCGCTCCCATCGGGCCCAGCATGGTAAAGTACGGGGCAAAACGAGCGAAAAGTGCTGAATTTCCGAGCTGCTGTAGTCCGTCAGCAGGTTTTCCTTACGCTCATCCCCTTTAATTGCGACTTTACAGGGCCAGTTGAGGCACGCAGGTGTGCACCCAGCCGGTAATTACCGGCGCGACTTGCTGGAGCCTGTCTGCTGATGACGTAATTACGTATGCTAATTAGCCGTCCAGCCCGCGCAGCTTTGCGCTGTAGTTCAGCTACTGCACAACGGGGAGCCTCGTTGGCGCCCTCATCGACGTATTTTAAGGCCCAGCAACATGTCATATAATAAATAAACAAAGAATTAAACGGCCCGCAGCAGTTCGGAACCCAGTTTAAATTGATTAGAGTCGAAAAAATGGTAATCTTTTTGTATTGGCGCACCAGGTCGCACAATAAACATAACATGTCTTAAAACAACAAAAGACGTACCACAAGGGGTTGATAGCGGATAAACAAAGAATAGGTTAAGGAACAAAAAAGATGTTCATAACGGGACGAAGAACACGATGGCGCCAAGAATTAGGAACGCTGGGAAAACGAAAATAAGAAAGCCCTGTTTGATTGGCCCACCGGGCGGCCAATCAGAGGCTTGGGGCGTTATGCACATGAGACCGCATAAGAGTACGAAAAACGGCAAAGTACAATAATGAAAAAAAAACAAAAAAAAAAAACAAACTTCCAGGCCCTGTATGATTGGCCCATACAACAGCCAATCAGAGACATGGAAAGGGGATGCGCGTTAAAGCGCATAAGTACACAAAAACGGCAAAGGACAGAAAACGATAATACGATACAACTTCCAAGCTCTGTAGGATTGGCCCATCAGGCAGCCAATCAGAGGCTTGACCAAAAATGACAAAGACGCACGTAAAAGCGCAAATGTACGGGGAAAAAATGAATAAATAAATAAATAGGTCTCGCGGTAAATTAGGGGCTGCCAGGCCGCGTACGTTGTACCGTTAGGCGGTCAAACTGAGGCTTAAATATATATTAACTAGACGAAGAGCGCGCACGACGGCGCAGACTAAAACACAAACAAGCGGTAGCTACAAAACGCTAGCTCTGTATGAGTGGACGGTTAGTCGGCCAATCAGAGGCTTGTCAGGTAAACAACACTAGCGCGCGCAAAGTAGGGCCTACGACCCACGGCGACGAAACAGAAGTAAACAAACGCA
Source organism: Phallusia mammillata (assembly GCF_965637545.1). Taxonomy (NCBI): domain Eukaryota; kingdom Metazoa; phylum Chordata; class Ascidiacea; order Phlebobranchia; family Ascidiidae; genus Phallusia; species Phallusia mammillata. Next base: position 11,309,315 of record NC_137254.1, on the reverse strand, counting down.
CTACTACGATGGAACACAGCATAGGGCTGTTGAAACTTGAATGATTGGTCAACGCATTGACCAATCAAAACCAAGGCTTTTCTTAAAAAAGGGCGGTTATAGGACAAGTACAAGAAACAAAATCACCACTAGGGTTTTTGCTAGTAAGCGTTCTAGTGGTACAAGTATGAAAGTTAGGACACTTCATGGTTGTATTGGGGCTCTGCTTTAAGCAAAAGAACCCTACTTAGACAGGAGTGATAATACATCTAAATAACAACACCCTAATAAAATGCATCTAATGATGCAGGCGTTTTAATAAAGTAGCGGGGAAAACGGGCTCTATTTGCCGCTATTTAAATAGAAAGATAGGTTTAGCAATGTTACATTGTTATATTACCATTAATTGACCAAACAGGGGCGTGTATCTTATCGCTAACAAAGTACGCGCACTAGAGCGCAGACATGTAAAAAAACACTAAACACACACAAGAAAAGGCCCTGTATGAACGGGCTATTAAGTAACCAAACAATGGCTTACCACTAACAAAGCACGCGCGCTAAAGCACAACATACAAAGTTACTCTAAAAAAAAACTCCAAGTAATCTAGGCCCTATGTGATTGGTCCGGTAAACGACCAATCAGAGGCTAGGCGCAGTAACTTATAGGTGGCAAAAGTGTTAGGACGTAAAGGTTTACCATGTAACGTTTACACCATGTGGTGGCTGCACTATGTTGCCACAGCGCGTGCATGATTCGGGGTAACCACCTGGTAAATTGTTAATTTCGTTACAGCAATCACAGCGACGAAAATAACTTGTACAACTAGGGCAAAAACCGTCACCCTTTTCTGGTGTGATATACACATCAGCCCCGCATTCGCACGGAGCAGCATTTTGATCTGCGCATACACGTTTACTCGAGTGCGGACTGGATGAAGAGGAGGAAGAGTGCATTCGTTTGATGAATGCCTCAACCTCTTCTTCGGTACTACTACTGTTTAGTTCTGTAGAGTTAGATAGTAACCTTAACTCGTGTATGAATTCCGGGTCTCCCAGCGGTAAGTTCCTGATACTCGAATCGGGAGGTGGCGGCTGCGCCCATGGGTTCTTCTTGTCCGGATTCCTCCAAACGGTCTTCCTCCTTGGTCCTCCTTGGGAAACGGGGGCGCCCGAGGCGCGGCCCTCAGGATTCTCCGTGGCTACTGCGGGGGTTGTCACCTCCATAACGCCGTCGTTCTTTGCGGGGGCGCCCGAGGCGCGGCCCTCAGGATACTCCTTGTCCTCTGCGGGGTTGATCACCTCCGTAACGCCGTCAGTCTGTGCGGGGGCGTCCGAGACGCGGCCCTCAGGATACTCCTTGTCCTCTGCGGGGTTGATCACCTCCGTAACGCCGTCAGGCTTTGCGGGGGCGTCCGAGACGCGGCCCTCAGGATACTCCTTGTCCTCTGCGGGGTTGATCACCTCCGTAACGCCGTCAGTCTTTGCGGGGGCGTCCGAGACGCGGCCCTCAGGATACTCCTTGTCCTCTGCGGGGTTGATCACCTCCGTAACACCGTCAGCCTTTGCGGGGGCGTCCGAGACGCGGCCCTCTGGATTCTCCTTGTCTTCGGCGGGGGCAGGTGCCTCTGTTTCCCCGTGTTGGTTGTCGGGGGCGTTCTCGACCTCGTTGCCGGAAATTTGCGCTTCATTAGTGGGGGAGCAGGACGCTGCATCCCCGATGTCTGCTGTTGGAATATCGTTTGTGGGACATTCCTGCACGACAGATGGGATCGATATGGTAGTCGCATCCTTCTTCTTCTTTTGGATAGGTGTGGAGGTCATCTGCGGACCGTCTTGCTGATCCCGATCATCGGTAAGTGCCGGGTAGTTGTCTTCTCGGCTCTGGAAGACGTCACATGCATCTCGCATGTGACCAAAGTTTCTGCAAACGTAGCACTGTGGGGGTTGTCCCTCGTACTCGGTTTTGAAAGACAGACCCCCAATGCGTATTTGTGGCCCGATAGGGCGCAATCGTAGCTCAGCAGTTTTGATGTCAAACGTCCGTTTGCCATCCTGGAGACCCCAGCGGTCTTTACACTTTTCTGGCTTCTTAAGCGTGCCATGCCTGACAGCCAGATATCTGCGCACTTCCTCGACCGAGAATCTCGGCGGGATTTCCTTGACCAGGACTTTCGTCCATTCTTGGTCGTACAAGCGTGCAAACTCAACAGCACGAAGCTTCTTGAGTTTCTCCACCAAATCGATGGCGTTCTGGCGGGTCCTACATGTAAAATCTGTAAGACCCCCTCTTCTCTCAACAATCCCCTCCAAGTTACTGATGGGGAATTGTATCTTTGCAAGCATCTCGTATATAAAATGACGAGATTTTTTCGTCGGCAACTTTGCCAAGACCTCTGTCTCTCTCGTGAATTCCGGCACTCCCCGCGGGAGCCCTTGATTCACCACTTTGTTCCATGCTCTGGGAGCATTGGGTTGCTTTGACGTCATCGTCGAGTTCGACTCGAGTGACGTCGAGATTGACCCTTGTCGTCAATCTGGTATGCAAATTAGGCGGACTCGAGATTGACTCTTATCGTCAATCTTTATGCAAATGAGTCGGCGTCGAGATTGACCCTTGTCGTCAATCGAGTATGCAAATGAGGCGGCGTCGAGATTGACCCTTGTCGTCAATTTTTATGCAAATTAGTTGGTCGGGATTGACCCTTGTCGTCAATCGAATATGCAAATTTCGTCGGCGTCGAGATTGACCCTTGTCGTCAATCGAATATGTAAATTAGTCGGCGTACAGAAAGACCCTTGTCGTCAATCTGAACACGACTATGGCGATAACCGACTAGCCCTACCACGCAGGGGCCCTGAAAAGGGCCGGGGAGCTAGTAGCGGTTGTGGGGAAGGGGTCCCGTACGTCTTATGGACGTACAGGTGGAGGGAATGGAAGGGACCGAACAATCGGCCACTACGGCACAATTGTCGGATAGGAAGTGGTGGAGAGCTTCCCTTTGTGGTGCGAGCACCACTCCGGGAAATGGGAAAGGGGAACAGCCAATTCTCTAAACTGCCCTTGGCGTTGGTGGTCCTGAAAAAGACCCAACGGGCGGCTGCGGGGAAAGGGTGTGGGTACTAGGTGGGAAAGGGGAGTAGGAAAACGTTCTGGAGCCAACTTTATCGGAGCCAACTTTTCTGGAGCCAAATTGTTGCGGAGCCAACTTTTCTGGAGCCAACTTCGTTTTAGTGGAGCCAACAAGCTTCTAAAGCCGGGCAAGATCCGCTTTCAAACCTATTGGCTTGAGTCGCTGTTTGCCTCCGCTCACAAGGGGCAACCGGTCATCGTGCCGGATGCTTACCTTATGCAAATAGAATGCCGTTGTGAGGTAACAGGCGGCTACCAACCGCCCGCACAAGCTTGGATTTGCGCTACCACGTGAGTTATTCAATGTAAGAAGGCAAGAAAAGGATCGAAAACTGTCGGGGTCGCTCCCATCGGGCCCAGCATGGTAAAGTACGGGGCAAAACGAGCGAAAAGTGCTGAATTTCCGAGCTGCTGTAGTCCGTCAGCAGGTTTTCCTTACGCTCATCCCCTTTAATTGCGACTTTACAGGGCCAGTTGAGGCACGCAGGTGTGCACCCAGCCGGTAATTACCGGCGCGACTTGCTGGAGCCTGTCTGCTGATGACGTAATTACGTATGCTAATTAGCCGTCCAGCCCGCGCAGCTTTGCGCTGTAGTTCAGCTACTGCACAACGGGGAGCCTCGTTGGCGCCCTCATCGACGTATTTTAAGGCCCAGCAACATGTCATATAATAAATAAACAAAGAATTAAACGGCCCGCAGCAGTTCGGAACCCAGTTTAAATTGATTAGAGTCGAAAAAATGGCACAAAAAGATGTGCTGATGCTTACCTTATTCAAATAGAATGCCGTTGTGAGGTAACAGGCGGCTACCAACCGCCCGCACAAGCTTGGATTTGCGCTACCACGTGAGTTATTCAATGTAAGAAGGCAAGAAAAGGATCGAAAACTGTCGGGGTCGCTCCCATCGGGCCCAGCATGGTAAAGTACGGGGCAAAACGAGCGAAAAGTGCTGAATTTCCGAGCTGCTGTAGTCCGTCAGCAGGTTTTCCTTACGCTCATCCCCTTTAATTGCGACTTTACAGGGCCAGTTGAGGCACGCAGGTGTGCACCCAGCCGGTAATTACCGGCGCGACTTGCTGGAGCCTGTCTGCTGATGACGTAATTACGTATGCTAATTAGCCGTCCAGCCCGCGCAGCTTTGCGCTGTAGTTCAGCTACTGCACAACGGGGAGCCTCGTTGGCGCCCTCATCGACGTATTTTAAGGCCCAGCAACATGTCATATAATAAATAAACAAAGAATTAAACGGCCCGCAGCAGTTCGGAACCCAGTTTAAATTGATTAGAGTCGAAAAAATGGCACAAAAAGATGTGCTGATGCTTACCTTATTCAAATAGAATGCCGTTGTGAGGTAACAGGCGGCTACCAACCGCCCGCACAAGCTTGGATTTGCGCTACCACGTGAGTTATTCAATGTAAGAAGGCAAGAAAAGGATCGAAAACTGTCGGGGTCGCTCCCATCGGGCCCAGCATGGTAAAGTACGGGGCAAAACGAGCGAAAAGTGCTGAATTTCCGAGCTGCTGTAGTCCGTCAGCAGGTTTTCCTTACGCTCATCCCCTTTAATTGCGACTTTACAGGGCCAGTTGAGGCACGCAGGTGTGCACCCAGCCGGTAATTACCGGCGCGACTTGCTGGAGCCTGTCTGCTGATGACGTAATTACGTATGCTAATTAGCCGTCCAGCCCGCGCAGCTTTGCGCTGTAGTTCAGCTACTGCACAACGGGGAGCCTCGTTGGCGCCCTCATCGACGTATTTTAAGGCCCAGCAACATGTCATATAATAAATAAACAAAGAATTAAACGGCCCGCAGCAGTTCGGAACCCAGTTTAAATTGATTAGAGTCGAAAAAATGGCACAAAAAGATGTGCTGATGCTTACCTTATTCAAATAGAATGCCGTTGTGAGGTAACAGGCGGCTACCAACCGCCCGCACAAGCTTGGATTTGCGCTACCACGTGAGTTATTCAATGTAAGAAGGCAAGAAAAGGATCGAAAACTGTCGGGGTCGCTCCCATCGGGCCCAGCATGGTAAAGTACGGGGCAAAACGAGCGAAAAGTGCTGAATTTCCGAGCTGCTGTAGTCCGTCAGCAGGTTTTCCTTACGCTCATCCCCTTTAATTGCGACTTTACAGGGCCAGTTGAGGCACGCAGGTGTGCACCCAGCCGGTAATTACCGGCGCGACTTGCTGGAGCCTGTCTGCTGATGACGTAATTACGTATGCTAATTAGCCGTCCAGCCCGCGCAGCTTTGCGCTGTAGTTCAGCTACTGCACAACGGGGAGCCTCGTTGGCGCCCTCATCGACGTATTTTAAGGCCCAGCAACATGTCATATAATAAATAAACAAAGAATTAAACGGCCCGCAGCAGTTCGGAACCCAGTTTAAATTGATTAGAGTCGAAAAAATGGCACAAAAAGATGTGCTGATGCTTACCTTATTCAAATAGAATGCCGTTGTGAGGTAACAGGCGGCTACCAACCGCCCGCACAAGCTTGGATTTGCGCTACCACGTGAGTTATTCAATGTAAGAAGGCAAGAAAAGGATCGAAAACTGTCGGGGTCGCTCCCATCGGGCCCAGCATGGTAAAGTACGGGGCAAAACGAGCGAAAAGTGCTGAATTTCCGAGCTGCTGTAGTCCGTCAGCAGGTTTTCCTTACGCTCATCCCCTTTAATTGCGACTTTACAGGGCCAGTTGAGGCACGCAGGTGTGCACCCAGCCGGTAATTACCGGCGCGACTTGCTGGAGCCTGTCTGCTGATGACGTAATTACGTATGCTAATTAGCCGTCCAGCCCGCGCAGCTTTGCGCTGTAGTTCAGCTACTGCACAACGGGGAGCCTCGTTGGCGCCCTCATCGACGTATTTTAAGGCCCAGCAACATGTCATATAATAAATAAACAAAGAATTAAACGGCCCGCAGCAGTTCGGAACCCAGTTTAAATTGATTAGAGTCGAAAAAATGGCACAAAAAGATGTGCTGATGCTTACCTTATTCAAATAGAATGCCGTTGTGAGGTAACAGGCGGCTACCAACCGCCCGCACAAGCTTGGATTTGCGCTACCACGTGAGTTATTCAATGTAAGAAGGCAAGAAAAGGATCGAAAACTGTCGGGGTCGCTCCCATCGGGCCCAGCATGGTAAAGTACGGGGCAAAACGAGCGAAAAGTGCTGAATTTCCGAGCTGCTGTAGTCCGTCAGCAGGTTTTCCTTACGCTCATCCCCTTTAATTGCGACTTTACAGGGCCAGTTGAGGCACGCAGGTGTGCACCCAGCCGGTAATTACCGGCGCGACTTGCTGGAGCCTGTCTGCTGATGACGTAATTACGTATGCTAATTAGCCGTCCAGCCCGCGCAGCTTTGCGCTGTAGTTCAGCTACTGCACAACGGGGAGCCTCGTTGGCGCCCTCATCGACGTATTTTAAGGCCCAGCAACATGTCATATAATAAATAAACAAAGAATTAAACGGCCCGCAGCAGTTCGGAACCCAGTTTAAATTGATTAGAGTCGAAAAAATGGCACAAAAAGATGTGCTGATGCTTACCTTATTCAAATAGAATGCCGTTGTGAGGTAACAGGCGGCTACCAACCGCCCGCACAAGCTTGGATTTGCGCTACCACGTGAGTTATTCAATGTAAGAAGGCAAGAAAAGGATCGAAAACTGTCGGGGTCGCTCCCATCGGGCCCAGCATGGTAAAGTACGGGGCAAAACGAGCGAAAAGTGCTGAATTTCCGAGCTGCTGTAGTCCGTCAGCAGGTTTTCCTTACGCTCATCCCCTTTAATTGCGACTTTACAGGGCCAGTTGAGGCACGCAGGTGTGCACCCAGCCGGTAATTACCGGCGCGACTTGCTGGAGCCTGTCTGCTGATGACGTAATTACGTATGCTAATTAGCCGTCCAGCCCGCGCAGCTTTGCGCTGTAGTTCAGCTACTGCACAACGGGGAGCCTCGTTGGCGCCCTCATCGACGTATTTTAAGGCCCAGCAACATGTCATATAATAAATAAACAAAGAATTAAACGGCCCGCAGCAGTTCGGAACCCAGTTTAAATTGATTAGAGTCGAAAAAATGGCACAAAAAGATGTGCTGATGCTTACCTTATTCAAATAGAATGCCGTTGTGAGGTAACAGGCGGCTACCAACCGCCCGCACAAGCTTGGATTTGCGCTACCACGTGAGTTATTCAATGTAAGAAGGCAAGAAAAGGATCGAAAACTGTCGGGGTCGCTCCCATCGGGCCCAGCATGGTAAAGTACGGGGCAAAACGAGCGAAAAGTGCTGAATTTCCGAGCTGCTGTAGTCCGTCAGCAGGTTTTCCTTACGCTCATCCCCTTTAATTGCGACTTTACAGGGCCAGTTGAGGCACGCAGGTGTGCACCCAGCCGGTAATTACCGGCGCGACTTGCTGGAGCCTGTCTGCTGATGACGTAATTACGTATGCTAATTAGCCGTCCAGCCCGCGCAGCTTTGCGCTGTAGTTCAGCTACTGCACAACGGGGAGCCTCGTTGGCGCCCTCATCGACGTATTTTAAGGCCCAGCAACATGTCATATAATAAATAAACAAAGAATTAAACGGCCCGCAGCAGTTCGGAACCCAGTTTAAATTGATTAGAGTCGAAAAAATGGCACAAAAAGATGTGCTGATGCTTACCTTATTCAAATAGAATGCCGTTGTGAGGTAACAGGCGGCTACCAACCGCCCGCACAAGCTTGGATTTGCGCTACCACGTGAGTTATTCAATGTAAGAAGGCAAGAAAAGGATCGAAAACTGTCGGGGTCGCTCCCATCGGGCCCAGCATGGTAAAGTACGGGGCAAAACGAGCGAAAAGTGCTGAATTTCCGAGCTGCTGTAGTCCGTCAGCAGGTTTTCCTTACGCTCATCCCCTTTAATTGCGACTTTACAGGGCCAGTTGAGGCACGCAGGTGTGCACCCAGCCGGTAATTACCGGCGCGACTTGCTGGAGCCTGTCTGCTGATGACGTAATTACGTATGCTAATTAGCCGTCCAGCCCGCGCAGCTTTGCGCTGTAGTTCAGCTACTGCACAACGGGGAGCCTCGTTGGCGCCCTCATCGACGTATTTTAAGGCCCAGCAACATGTCATATAATAAATAAACAAAGAATTAAACGGCCCGCAGCAGTTCGGAACCCAGTTTAAATTGATTAGAGTCGAAAAAATGGCACAAAAAGATGTGCTGATGCTTACCTTATTCAAATAGAATGCCGTTGTGAGGTAACAGGCGGCTACCAACCGCCCGCACAAGCTTGGATTTGCGCTACCACGTGAGTTATTCAATGTAAGAAGGCAAGAAAAGGATCGAAAACTGTCGGGGTCGCTCCCATCGGGCCCAGCATGGTAAAGTACGGGGCAAAACGAGCGAAAAGTGCTGAATTTCCGAGCTGCTGTAGTCCGTCAGCAGGTTTTCCTTACGCTCATCCCCTTTAATTGCGACTTTACAGGGCCAGTTGAGGCACGCAGGTGTGCACCCAGCCGGTAATTACCGGCGCGACTTGCTGGAGCCTGTCTGCTGATGACGTAATTACGTATGCTAATTAGCCGTCCAGCCCGCGCAGCTTTGCGCTGTAGTTCAGCTACTGCACAACGGGGAGCCTCGTTGGCGCCCTCATCGACGTATTTTAAGGCCCAGCAACATGTCATATAATAAATAAACAAAGAATTAAACGGCCCGCAGCAGTTCGGAACCCAGTTTAAATTGATTAGAGTCGAAAAAATGGCACAAAAAGATGTGCTGATGCTTACCTTATTCAAATAGAATGCCGTTGTGAGGTAACAGGCGGCTACCAACCGCCCGCACAAGCTTGGATTTGCGCTACCACGTGAGTTATTCAATGTAAGAAGGCAAGAAAAGGATCGAAAACTGTCGGGGTCGCTCCCATCGGGCCCAGCATGGTAAAGTACGGGGCAAAACGAGCGAAAAGTGCTGAATTTCCGAGCTGCTGTAGTCCGTCAGCAGGTTTTCCTTACGCTCATCCCCTTTAATTGCGACTTTACAGGGCCAGTTGAGGCACGCAGGTGTGCACCCAGCCGGTAATTACCGGCGCGACTTGCTGGAGCCTGTCTGCTGATGACGTAATTACGTATGCTAATTAGCCGTCCAGCCCGCGCAGCTTTGCGCTGTAGTTCAGCTACTGCACAACGGGGAGCCTCGTTGGCGCCCTCATCGACGTATTTTAAGGCCCAGCAACATGTCATATAATAAATAAACAAAGAATTAAACGGCCCGCAGCAGTTCGGAACCCAGTTTAAATTGATTAGAGTCGAAAAAATGGCACGATATTTGTTTATTGCCACGAAAACAAAATCGCGCAATATACTGTTTAAGGGGGGACGAAACAAGTACCTCAAAGGGTTGGAGGCGGATAAAGAAACAAAACACAGAAAGCACAAACGAAACAAAATGGCGGAAAAAACTGAAAAGAGCTGAGAAGAACTTATTTATGCAAATGAGCACCATAAGTACAGGGGTCACATATGCAAATGAACACCAAATGTGGTAGATGTACAAAAAGCCACATATGCAAATGAACACAGAATGCTGTGAATAGGAATCAAAATATGTACACAAAACGCCAAAGCCGATGTCCTATATGGGTGTTCGACGGATTGACCAATCAGAGCCTTGCGTTGTGCCACCAGCAAGGTACGCACAAAACCCAGACACAAAGAACCAAAGCCCTATATGAGTGGTCGTTTAAGCGACCAATCAGAAGCTTATGCTATACACCTAGTAAAGTACACGCAGTTAAACGCACAGACGTACAAAGTAAGAATACAATAATATTACACAAGTACGAAAACCGAAGCCCTATATGAGTGGTCGGTTAAGCGACCAATGAGAGGACTGAGCTGACAAAGTACACACAGTTAGACGCGCGAACATTACACAAGTACGAAAAACCTAAGCCCTATATAGGTGGTCAGTTAAACTACCAATCAGAGGCTTTCGCTACGGATCTGACGAGGTACGCGCAGTATAGCGCAGAATACAATAATATTACACAAGTACGAAAACCTAAGCCCTATATGAGTGGTCGGTTAAGTGACCAATGAGAGGACTGAGCTGACAAAGTACACGCAGTTAACCGCGCTAACATTACACAAATACGAAGAACCTAAGCCCTATATGGGTGGTCGATTAAACTGCCAATCAGAGTCGTCCGCTACGGGACTGGCAAAGTACGCGCACTATAGCGCAGACATACAATAAAGATACACAAGTACGAAAAACCTAAGCCCTATATGGGTGGTCGGTTAAGCGACCAATGAGAGGGCTTAGCTGGCAAGGTACACGCAGTTAAACGCGCAGACATACAAAAAGTTACACGAGTACGAAAAAACCTAAGCCCTATGTGGGTGGTCGGTTTTACCGCCAATCAGAGGCGTCTACTACGGGACTGACAAAGTACGCGCACTATAGCGCAGGCATACAATAAACATATACGAGTGAAAAGTTACCAGGTAACATTTACACCATGTGATGGATGCACCATGTTTCCACAGCGCGTACATACTTCAGGGTAACCTCCTGGTAGGTTATTAATTTCGTTACAGCAATCGCAGCGACGAAAATAACTAGTACAGTCAGGGCAAAAACCTTCACCCTTTTCTGGTGTAATGTAAACATCAGCCCCGCATTCACACGGAGCAGAATTTTTATCTACGCATACCCGTTTGCTCGAGTGTGCACTAGATGAAGAGGAGGAAGAGTGCATTCGTTTAATGAATGCCTCAACCTCTTCTTCAGTACTACTATTGTTAATTTCGGTAGAGTTAGATAATAGTCTTAGCTCATGAATGAACGCCGGATCTCCCAACGGCATGCTTCTTATGCTCTCTTCAGAAGGGGGTGGCTGCCACCATGGGTTCTTCTGATGTGGGTCCCTCCAAACAGTCTTCCTCATTGTTGGTCCTCCTTGGAAAGCGGGGGCGCCCGTGGCGCGGCCCTCAGGACTCGTGATGCCTTTAGCGGGGGCGCCCGTGGCGCAGCCCTCAGGATACTCCTTATCTTCTGCGGAAATGGTAGACCCAGTACCGCCGTCGGTCTTTGCGGGGGCGCCCGAGGCGCAGCCCTCAGGATACTCCTTGTCTTCTGCGGGAGTGGTCACCTCTATGTCTCCGTCGGTCTTTGCGGGGGCGTCCGAGACGCGGCCCTCAGGATTCTCCTGTACTTCTGCGGGGGTGGTCGCTTCGATGTCTCCGTCGGTCTTTGCGGGGGCGTCCGAGACGCGGCCCTCTGGATTCTCCTGTACATCTGCGGGGGTGGTCACCTCTATGACTTCGTCGGTCTTTGCGGGGGCGTCCGAGACGCGGCCCTCTGGATTCTCCTGCACTTCTGCGGGGTTGGTCATCTCTATAACGTCGTCGATGTTTGCGGGGGCGTCCGAGACGCGGCCCTCGGGATTCTGGTGCTCTTCGACGGGGATATCGACCTCTAAAATGCCGTCAATAGTTACGTCTGTACCTGTGGGGCCATCTTGGGGGTCAACAGGACCCTCTGTGATAACATCAGTTGGGGGGGCACTACTCGCTGCAACTTCTGCGGCATTTGAAGGAGGGGTCGTAACCTTCGGATCCTGGATGGGAGTGGAGGTCATTTGAGGCCCGCCTCTCCGTGTACGATTTTCTCCTAGTGTTGGAAAATTTTCGTCCCGGCTCTGAAATATGTCACAAGCGTCTCGCATGTGCCCAAATTTCCTGCATACAAAGCATTGTGGAGGTTGTCCTTCATACTCCACGTAGAAGGAGAAACCCCCAATACGTATTCTCGGGCCGATTGGATGCTCTCTCAACTCGGCCGTCTTGAGGTCAAAACCTCTTTTGCCATCTTGGACCCCCCAACGGTCCTTTAGCTTTTCTGCCTTCTTGACAGTAGCATGTCTAGAGGCGAGGTACCCTCGTACCTCCTCGACGGAGAAACGCGGCGGTATCTCCTTGACCAATACTGTGGTCCACTCAAGATCGTGCAATCTGGCGAACTCGACAGCTCGCAACGTCTTCAGCTTTCCTGCAAGCTCTATAGCCATCTCGCGGGTTCTGCATGTGAAATCTGTCAGACCCCCGCGTCGTTCAACTATTCCCTCCAGGTTGCGGATGGGAAAATGAATTTTCGCAAGCATTTCATAAATGAAGTGCCTCGATTTTTTAGTTGGCAACTTAGCCAAGACCTCGGTCTCCCTACTGAAAGCAGGAGCTCCCCGCGGGAGGCCTCGGTGGACAACTTTGTTCCACGCCATGGGAACGGAAGCTTTTGCTGACGTCATGGTCGAGATGATCTCGACTTATGACGTACCACGTCGAAATTGACCGTTGTCGTCAATTTATGCAAATTAGCTGGTGTTAGCAAGGCTCTCAGTTTGTGACGTACCACGTCGAAATTGACCGTTGTCGTCAATTTATGCAAATAGCTGATGTCAGCAAGGCTCTCAGTTTGTGACGTACCGCGTCGAAATTGACCGTTGTCGTCAATTTATGCAAATAGCTGATGTTAGCAAGGCTCCCAGTTTGTGACGTACCACGTCGAAACTGTCCTTTGTCGTTGAATATGCAGATTCAACGCAATTTTGCTTCCAGGAGCGTAGGGACAGGGCCGTTTAGCTCTACCACGCGAGGGCCCTGAAAAGGGCCGGGCTTGAACGAACTAGGGACGGTCGTGGGGAGGGGTTTCCGCACGTCTTAGGGACGTACGGAAGGGAGTGAGGAAAACCAGACAATCGACCACTAGGGCGCGGTTGTCGGTTGGGGAAAGGTAGATAACTTCCTTTTGTGGTGCGAGCACGCAAGGAAGGTGGGTGGGGTGGTTGCAGCCAATTCTCTAAAAGCGCCCCTGGCGTTGGTGGCCCTAACAAAGGCCCAACGGGCGGCTGCGGGAAGGAAAGGGAGGCAAGGGTGGGTGCAAACGGGAAGGAGTAATAGGTATACGTTCCGGAGCCAACTTAGTTTCGGAGCCAACTTCTGTTTACGGGGAGCCGACAAAGCTTCTAAAGCCGGGCAAGATCCGCTTTCAAACCTATTGGCTTGAGTCGCTGTTTGCCTCCGCTCACAAGGGGCAACCGGTCATCGTGCCGGATGCTTACCTTATGCAAATAGAATGCCGTTGTGAGGTAACAGGCGGCTACCAACCGCCCGCACAAGCTTGGATTTGCGCTACCACGTGAGTTATTCAATGTAAGAAGGCAAGAAAAGGATCGAAAACTGTCGGGGTCGCTCCCATCGGGCCCAGCATGGTAAAGTACGGGGCAAAACGAGCGAAAAGTGCTGAATTTCCGAGCTGCTGTAGTCCGTCAGCAGGTTTTCCTTACGCTCATCCCCTTTAATTGCGACTTTACAGGGCCAGTTGAGGCACGCAGGTGTGCACCCAGCCGGTAATTACCGGCGCGACTTGCTGGAGCCTGTCTGCTGATGACGTAATTACGTATGCTAATTAGCCGTCCAGCCCGCGCAGCTTTGCGCTGTAGTTCAGCTACTGCACAACGGGGAGCCTCGTTGGCGCCCTCATCGACGTATTTTAAGGCCCAGCAACATGTCATATAATAAATAAACAAAGAATTAAACGGCCCGCAGCAGTTCGGAACCCAGTTTAAATTGATTAGAGTCGAAAAAATGGCACAAAAAGATGTGCTGATGCTTACCTTATTCAAATAGAATGCCGTTGTGAGGTAACAGGCGGCTACCAACCGCCCGCACAAGCTTGGATTTGCGCTACCACGTGAGTTATTCAATGTAAGAAGGCAAGAAAAGGATCGAAAACTGTCGGGGTCGCTCCCATCGGGCCCAGCATGGTAAAGTACGGGGCAAAACGAGCGAAAAGTGCTGAATTTCCGAGCTGCTGTAGTCCGTCAGCAGGTTTTCCTTACGCTCATCCCCTTTAATTGCGACTTTACAGGGCCAGTTGAGGCACGCAGGTGTGCACCCAGCCGGTAATTACCGGCGCGACTTGCTGGAGCCTGTCTGCTGATGACGTAATTACGTATGCTAATTAGCCGTCCAGCCCGCGCAGCTTTGCGCTGTAGTTCAGCTACTGCACAACGGGGAGCCTCGTTGGCGCCCTCATCGACGTATTTTAAGGCCCAGCAACATGTCATATAATAAATAAACAAAGAATTAAACGGCCCGCAGCAGTTCGGAACCCAGTTTAAATTGATTAGAGTCGAAAAAATGGCACAAAAAGATGTGCTGATGCTTACCTTATTCAAATAGAATGCCGTTGTGAGGTAACAGGCGGCTACCAACCGCCCGCACAAGCTTGGATTTGCGCTACCACGTGAGTTATTCAATGTAAGAAGGCAAGAAAAGGATCGAAAACTGTCGGGGTCGCTCCCATCGGGCCCAGCATGGTAAAGTACGGGGCAAAACGAGCGAAAAGTGCTGAATTTCCGAGCTGCTGTAGTCCGTCAGCAGGTTTTCCTTACGCTCATCCCCTTTAATTGCGACTTTACAGGGCCAGTTGAGGCACGCAGGTGTGCACCCAGCCGGTAATTACCGGCGCGACTTGCTGGAGCCTGTCTGCTGATGACGTAATTACGTATGCTAATTAGCCGTCCAGCCCGCGCAGCTTTGCGCTGTAGTTCAGCTACTGCACAACGGGGAGCCTCGTTGGCGCCCTCATCGACGTATTTTAAGGCCCAGCAACATGTCATATAATAAATAAACAAAGAATTAAACGGCCCGCAGCAGTTCGGAACCCAGTTTAAATTGATTAGAGTCGAAAAAATGGCACAAAAAGATGTGCTGATGCTTACCTTATTCAAATAGAATGCCGTTGTGAGGTAACAGGCGGCTACCAACCGCCCGCACAAGCTTGGATTTGCGCTACCACGTGAGTTATTCAATGTAAGAAGGCAAGAAAAGGATCGAAAACTGTCGGGGTCGCTCCCATCGGGCCCAGCATGGTAAAGTACGGGGCAAAACGAGCGAAAAGTGCTGAATTTCCGAGCTGCTGTAGTCCGTCAGCAGGTTTTCCTTACGCTCATCCCCTTTAATTGCGACTTTACAGGGCCAGTTGAGGCACGCAGGTGTGCACCCAGCCGGTAATTACCGGCGCGACTTGCTGGAGCCTGTCTGCTGATGACGTAATTACGTATGCTAATTAGCCGTCCAGCCCGCGCAGCTTTGCGCTGTAGTTCAGCTACTGCACAACGGGGAGCCTCGTTGGCGCCCTCATCGACGTATTTTAAGGCCCAGCAACATGTCATATAATAAATAAACAAAGAATTAAACGGCCCGCAGCAGTTCGGAACCCAGTTTAAATTGATTAGAGTCGAAAAAATGGCACAAAAAGATGTGCTGATGCTTACCTTATTCAAATAGAATGCCGTTGTGAGGTAACAGGCGGCTACCAACCGCCCGCACAAGCTTGGATTTGCGCTACCACGTGAGTTATTCAATGTAAGAAGGCAAGAAAAGGATCGAAAACTGTCGGGGTCGCTCCCATCGGGCCCAGCATGGTAAAGTACGGGGCAAAACGAGCGAAAAGTGCTGAATTTCCGAGCTGCTGTAGTCCGTCAGCAGGTTTTCCTTACGCTCATCCCCTTTAATTGCGACTTTACAGGGCCAGTTGAGGCACGCAGGTGTGCACCCAGCCGGTAATTACCGGCGCGACTTGCTGGAGCCTGTCTGCTGATGACGTAATTACGTATGCTAATTAGCCGTCCAGCCCGCGCAGCTTTGCGCTGTAGTTCAGCTACTGCACAACGGGGAGCCTCGTTGGCGCCCTCATCGACGTATTTTAAGGCCCAGCAACATGTCATATAATAAATAAACAAAGAATTAAACGGCCCGCAGCAGTTCGGAACCCAGTTTAAATTGATTAGAGTCGAAAAAATGGCACAAAAAGATGTGCTGATGCTTACCTTATTCAAATAGAATGCCGTTGTGAGGTAACAGGCGGCTTCCAACCGCCCGCACAAGCTTGGATTTGCGCTACCACGTGAGTTATTCAATGTAAGAAGGCAAGAAAAGGATCGAAAACTGTCGGGGTCGCTCCCATCGGGCCCAGCATGGTAAAGTACGGGGCAAAACGAGCGAAAAGTGCTGAATTTCCGAGCTGCTGTAGTCCGTCAGCAGGTTTTCCTTACGCTCATCCCCTTTAATTGCGACTTTACAGGGCCAGTTGAGGCACGCAGGTGTGCACCCAGCCGGTAATTACCGGCGCGACTTGCTGGAGCCTGTCTGCTGATGACGTAATTACGTATGCTAATTAGCCGTCCAGCCCGCGCAGCTTTGCGCTGTAGTTCAGCTACTGCACAACGGGGAGCCTCGTTGGCGCCCTCATCGACGTATTTTAAGGCCCAGCAACATGTCATATAATAAATAAACAAAGAATTAAACGGCCCGCAGCAGTTCGGAACCCAGTTTAAATTGATTAGAGTCGAAAAAATGGCACAAAAAGATGTGCTGATGCTTACCTTATTCAAATAGAATGCCGTTGTGAGGTAACAGGCGGCTACCAACCGCCCGCACAAGCTTGGATTTGCGCTACCACGTGAGTTATTCAATGTAAGAAGGCAAGAAAAGGATCGAAAACTGTCGGGGTCGCTCCCATCGGGCCCAGCATGGTAAAGTACGGGGCAAAACGAGCGAAAAGTGCTGAATTTCCGAGCTGCTGTAGTCCGTCAGCAGGTTTTCCTTACGCTCATCCCCTTTAATTGCGACTTTACAGGGCCAGTTGAGGCACGCAGGTGTGCACCCAGCCGGTAATTACCGGCGCGACTTGCTGGAGCCTGTCTGCTGATGACGTAATTACGTATGCTAATTAGCCGTCCAGCCCGCGCAGCTTTGCGCTGTAGTTCAGCTACTGCACAACGGGGAGCCTCGTTGGCGCCCTCATCGACGTATTTTAAGGCCCAGCAACATGTCATATAATAAATAAACAAAGAATTAAACGGCCCGCAGCAGTTCGGAACCCAGTTTAAATTGATTAGAGTCGAAAAAATGGCACAAAAAGATGTGCTGATGCTTACCTTATTCAAATAGAATGCCGTTGTGAGGTAACAGGCGGCTACCAACCGCCCGCACAAGCTTGGATTTGCGCTACCACGTGAGTTATTCAATGTAAGAAGGCAAGAAAAGGATCGAAAACTGTCGGGGTCGCTCCCATCGGGCCCAGCATGGTAAAGTACGGGGCAAAACGAGCGAAAAGTGCTGAATTTCCGAGCTGCTGTAGTCCGTCAGCAGGTTTTCCTTACGCTCATCCCCTTTAATTGCGACTTTACAGGGCCAGTTGAGGCACGCAGGTGTGCACCCAGCCGGTAATTACCGGCGCGACTTGCTGGAGCCTGTCTGCTGATGACGTAATTACGTATGCTAATTAGCCGTCCAGCCCGCGCAGCTTTGCGCTGTAGTTCAGCTACTGCACAACGGGGAGCCTCGTTGGCGCCCTCATCGACGTATTTTAAGGCCCAGCAACATGTCATATAATAAATAAACAAAGAATTAAACGGCCCGCAGCAGTTCGGAACCCAGTTTAAATTGATTAGAGTCGAAAAAATGGCACAAAAAGATGTGCTGATGCTTACCTTATTCAAATAGAATGCCGTTGTGAGGTAACAGGCGGCTACCAACCGCCCGCACAAGCTTGGATTTGCGCTACCACGTGAGTTATTCAATGTAAGAAGGCAAGAAAAGGATCGAAAACTGTCGGGGTCGCTCCCATCGGGCCCAGCATGGTAAAGTACGGGGCAAAACGAGCGAAAAGTGCTGAATTTCCGAGCTGCTGTAGTCCGTCAGCAGGTTTTCCTTACGCTCATCCCCTTTAATTGCGACTTTACAGGGCCAGTTGAGGCACGCAGGTGTGCACCCAGCCGGTAATTACCGGCGCGACTTGCTGGAGCCTGTCTGCTGATGACGTAATTACGTATGCTAATTAGCCGTCCAGCCCGCGCAGCTTTGCGCTGTAGTTCAGCTACTGCACAACGGGGAGCCTCGTTGGCGCCCTCATCGACGTATTTTAAGGCCCAGCAACATGTCATATAATAAATAAACAAAGAATTAAACGGCCCGCAGCAGTTCGGAACCCAGTTTAAATTGATTAGAGTCGAAAAAATTTTTTTTTTTTTTTTTTTTTTTTTTTTTTTTTTTTTTTTTTTATTTTTTTTTTTTTGTAGAGGCCCCGACCCCGCCTCAACATGTGACGACCGACCGATAATAAAATTATCATGTCGTCTCCAGTTAAAATAGGTACGGATAACCAAAATAAAAGTTGGCTAACAAAAAAGTGGCGTGAATAATACAAGGAAATATGGCGCAAGCGGCAGTGAGATGTTAATGACGTTACGAGTCACTTTACAATTACGATGGAAAATTTTAACTTTTAAAGAGGGATGTAAAGATAACAGAACGGTAAATGTTAAACTTAAAGTCTTCTCGTTAGATTTTATGGGATTTATTGCACTACGCAATAATAAACATAGTTTTGAACATAAAAAAAAGGTTACGAGTTAACTGAGTGACGTTTTTAGCGTAAGTGAGAGTAATACAATATATATAATACGATAAGCACAAAACAATGCACTGTGCGTAATACATAATAATTCATTAAACCAGTATGTTGAGCTTTACGTGGCGGTGTTTATTCCTAATTTATCTAGATCCAAGCCAAATTTCGTTTCAATGTAGTCGTTTCCAAATTTATGAGCTAACACTTCAAGTTGCGATTTAAACGTTGCGTAGATTTTGGTGGAAATTCGCCTCGCAAAGAGAAATGGGTTTTTGACATATTCGTTGCGAAGGTCGAGATTCTCTTTTTCTTTAATAATTTTAACTCGCCAAATTGAGTATATTTTTATTAGCCAGATTGGGGTTTCTAGGTCGTAGAAGTTATATTGCATAAGGTTTGGGTCGCTTGGGAGACGAATTTGCAAAATATTAAATAAAATGTGGTCGAGATTATTTGCGATTTGGTTGTGTACCGGGCAGTTTGAAAGCAGGTGCTCTACGTTGTCGTTTTTGTTCTTACACAATTTACATCGAGTGATTCTTACGTCTTTGTTTTTTAAATGAAATGAGTTTTTGGATCGATAAAAATCGCCCCATTTGAAAGATTTGTGTATTGTTAAATAAGCAATTTGACGCTCGCCGTTGCTGAAAAGGGGCCTCATCCCCGTTTGGAGGAGTAAGGCCTTCTTCCAGCTAAAGTCGGTGAGGAAGTTTGGAGTGCTATCAATTTCTTTCTTTTTTATTAGTTCGTAATAGAAGTGTCTTAATTTGGATTTTTGCCAATTGAAGTCGTTATTTATTTCCATTAAAGTTTGATAAGTTTCGTAGATTTTTTTCCAATTTCGGTTAGGTTTCCACGCGTTTGGTTTCGTGTTATCAAATAGTGACGGTTTAATTGGTTTGATTTTTGTTCCTAAGTTATAAATGGCCCAGCGCTGCCAGACTTCCGAAATGTTGTCAGCATTAATTAAATCTCGCAGTTTTTCTAAATATAGGGCTTGTATTTTAGTTTCGATGTCGGGAAAATTAAGTCCGCCTTTGGGTTTTGAGGATATTAGTTTCTTTCGCGCTGTTAGTTCCATTTTCCTGGGGAACCAGAAAAATTGGTATAGGACGTAATTTAGATCTTTTAAGTAGGTTGGGGTCGGTTCTACTACTCTTGCAATGAAGAGCATCTTGGGGAGAATTAGCGTGTTGATAATTGCAATTTTGCCGATATGCGATAGTTTTCTAGGAGCGAAAATAGCTGATATGCGTTTTGCGTGCTGTAAAATGGGGTTCCAGTTATCATGTGCCGAAAAAGATTTGGCGTTGCACTTTATTCCTAGTATTTTCACGGTGGGTTTTACGTAGTCCGGGTAGATGAAGTGAAGTTCGTTGCGTAGATTTTCTGAAATAGCGAGTATTTCAGTTTTATCTTGGTTGATTTTTTGGCCCGAGGCTTTCTGGTATAAATTTAGTAGTTTGAAGGTTTCCGCAATTGATTGTTTGTTCGTTATTAGGAACGTCGAGTCGTCCGCATATTGCTGTATTTTAGTTTCAATTTTTCCAAATTTTAGACCGTTAATATTATCGTTGTTATTTACAGCTTTAATTAGTGTATGACACACGGCCACGTAAAGCAACATCGAGAGGCCACAACCTTGGCGTACGCCTCTGTTGATGTGTATTTTCTTTGTCTGTATACCGTTAACGTCAATTGTGCTGTCTATGTTTTTGTACAAAATGTGTACCCAATTCCGTGTATATTCGTTAACATTTAATGCTTTCAATACCTTGTGAATAAAGTTGTGGTCTACTGTATCGAATGCCTTTTCAATGTCGACGAGCATGAGAGCTAATGGAGTTTTGCGGTTATGTGAGTATTCGATTGAGCTTTTAATGTTATAAAGGATGTGTTGAATGAATCTTTTATCGAGGCCGCATTTTTGTTCTGGTGCAATTTTGGTGTTGAGTTCGAGCTGCAGTCTGCGCGCAACGGTTTTACTAATTAATTTATAGTCTGCATTTAGCAGTGAAATAGGTCTCCAGTTTTTGAGTAGGGTTTTATCGTGTTTTTTAGGTATTAGTTTGACGTGGGCGTTTTTGAGCGATGGCGGTAGTTCTTTGGTCATATAAATGTTGTAGACTAGTTCAATTATATTTTCTTTCAGTGGTTGCCAAAAGTGTTGGTAAAATTCGATCGGGAGACCGTCGTTACCGGGTGAGGAATTTTTGTTCATGAGGTTTAAGGAAACTTTTAATTCGTCAAGGGTTATAGGGGAGTCTATTGGTTGTGGGGGGTAGGTTTCAATTTGGGATAAGAAATGATTTTGCGCGGGATTGTTAGTATCGTTCTTAATTTGCCAGAGGTTTTTGTAAAAGAGGTGCACTTCTTTTACAATTTGTTCTGCATTGGTTTCCAAATTGTCATTAATTTTTAGTGATCTAATGCTAGTGCTTTCTTGTTTTGTCGCTTCTGTGCTAAAGAAAGATTTATTAGGTCTTTCTTCGTCACAGTTGTCTTTTATTCGGGCACGAATTTTTGCGCCGTAGAGACTTTTTTCTGTGTGTATTTTTAACTTCTTTTGTAGATCCAGGAGTTTGAGGTTCGCGTCTAAGTCGTTCGGGTTCATTTTAGCCATTAGATCTTCGAATTGTGTTTGCGTGTTTTGGATTTCTTGTTTCTCGATTTGTTTTAAATTTATTGCAAATGAAATTGATTTCTTTCTGATTTTCTTTTTAAGAGTCTCCCACCAGTCAAAAACTGACTGGTAGGAGTCTTTTTCATTTTCTAAATCAGAGATTATGTCCTTAACTAAGGAGTTATATTCCGCGTTTTTGAGTAGCGATAAGTTCAATTTCCAGGACGGTTTTGCCCATCGTTTTTGTTTGTTATGGTTTAGCGTGATAAAAGGTACAAAATTGTGGTCCGAAAAGTGTATGTGTGTGTGATTAGCGAGTTTTAATTGATGTAGCAGTGGGATATTGATGTAAAAACGGTCAAGTCGAGTTGAGCAATGGGAAGTGACACGAGTAAATACTTTTTTTGCAGGGTGCAAGTGACGGAAGCAATCTATAAGGCCGATTTGGCTGATGGTTTGCGTCCAGGTTCTATAATCGATGTCTTTTCTGATTTGGTTTGTTAAGGTGTCCAATGGGCTTTCAAGAAAGTTAAAGTCGCCTGCGATTATAAGGTTAGCGTTGTTATTTATTGAGTCAGCTATGGTCGTAATTAATTTGCATCTAGCGTGTGCATTTTGGGTACCCGAGGGGAGGTATAAATTTATTATGTTGTAGGTGTTCTCATGAAGTGTAAACGTAATTTTTTGAATTTTTTGGTTGACCAATATTACGTGTTTGATGTCTGTTCCCAGTTTTTGTACAAATTTCTTTTTAATTAAGATCATAGTACCGTCAAATTTATGTTTAGACGTATTTTGGTTTTCGTGTCGCCAAATTGAGTTAAAAAAGTAATCAACATTGTTTTTTCGAGTCCAGTTTGTGAAAAGGTTTTTGTCTATTAAGTGGATTTCTTGTAAGAGTAGTATTTCCGAGTCATCGGCATTTAAAAAGTCAGTAAGGTTATTTAGTTTATTTTCAAGTCCGTTAATATTTAACGAAGTTATTTTTAACATTGTTAGTTAGTGTTTCTTCTTTCTTCTCCTGACGAGCTTGTCTTGTTCTTGCTTTTCTTCTTTCTTCTTTTTTTTCCTGAACTAGAGTTCCTTCTTTTCTTGGGTGCGGTTTGGTTTGTACTGTCTAGTTTAAAGAGTTCGTGTAACTCTTTTTCTGATTGGTCTGTTGAATGGGCCGCCTCGTCCTCAGAGGAAGAGAATTCGGCTGGAGAGTCAAAGCTAATCTGTTTGGAGACTAGTTTTGGTTTGTTTAGAACATGCATCGGAGTGCTAGGAGGTTTCCTTGCCGGTGAAACGAGTAAGGGTTGATTTGGTTGTTGCTGGTTAGGAGAAGCCGGAGTGCCGTAAGCAGAGTTTGAAGATTTAGACGAGTGAAAGTCCAATTTGTGTGCTGGGAGATCCGATTTATCCTCCGTAGAGATAGAGAGTTTACCAAAGTCCTGAGACAAGTTGGGGGAAGCTGGGTTGGTTTGAGACGTAGCAAGTTTTGGAGATTGTGGAGATTGTGGCCGAGTGGGAGTAGAGGATTTGTTTGTTTGTGAAGTATTTGGAACAACTGGGTTTTCTTTAGGTTCATCTGTGGACATCTTAGAAGATCCCGAGCGGTCCGGTTTGGAAGATTCATGCTTTTCTTTGGGTTCGTTTGTTTTTTCTTGATCAGCTTTGTTAGCGGAAGAATTACTGTGTTGGCTCTCTTCGACGGTAATTGATTGGTTCAGTTTATCCTTTTTCTTTTGTTCTTGAATTTCTATTTGGCGAATGATCGGGGAGAGATCAGCAGCGTCAGTTTTTGGGTCGGGTTTGTCTTTTGGAGTCGACTTTTTTTGTGCTTCTGGTAGTTTAGGGTAGTTTCTATCATATTCGTCATCCTGTTCCGATGGTGAAGTGTGGGCAGGTGAGGGAGAGATGGACGAACCGTATGGGCAATTTCTAGCATAGTGACCTTCCTCTCCGCAGATTCTACATTTTAGCTTCCTAGGACACTGGTTGGCCCAGTGTCCCCTTTGATTACAAGTTTTACAAGCAGGTCCAAATGATTCCCCAGGTTTGGCTATCTGAATTTCATGTCCGTACATTGTAACTGTAAGTGGTATATTGTCCAATTCCACCTCTTCCAAGAAGAGGTGGACATAGCCGTTTTGGACTGCTGGGTATTGTTTATAAGTTAAGAAGGTATGTTTTTTGTAGTCACCCCATTCGAAAAGATCACAGGCTTTCTGAAGATGTCTTTGTTTAAATTCGGCCGGGACCGGAAAGAGGGTTAAGCGGGTTAGAGGTTTAGGCGGTTGGAAGCTTTGGAGTATGATACAGTCGTCTCCCATATTCCAGCGAAAGCTATTCTTCAGTTTCCGATGCAGAAGTGTAAGATCGTGCGTGTGGTTTTCGTAGAAAGAGATTTTGTAGATCGATCTAGGTCTGTTTATCACACGGCAAGCCTCAAGCATGTCTTTGTACTTTTCCAGAGGGAAGCCCTTTTCAAAGAGGTTCATAAAAGCCGAAAATTTGTAGAAGTCCGCTGTGGTGATTTGAATGTTCAGAGACCTGTACTCATCCATATACTTGTCGATAGGCATGGTTAAAAATTTAATCTACAAGATGACTCGGAAATTTTGGTTGTAAACAGAGGCGTGCGCTTTTTTTTTTTTTTTTTTTTTTTTTTTTTTTATGTTGTTTATGTTTTCTCAAAATAGGGGAAGACCCAGCCGATTGAAAAAAGGACTGGGGGATTTCCCTTACTGAGAAGACAAGGCAGGTGTGAAAAAAGGCAAAAGGGGATTTCCCTTAGACAAAGGGCAAACCTCCTAGACAAAAAAGAGTAAACAACAAAAGGTAGGCCTAAGAGCAGACGTAATCAGTGAAAGGCACTGATTACGTAGTAAAGGGGAAAGTCCCAGTGACGACACACAGGATAAGCCTGTGGGCGGTCAGTGGGCTTTACCAACAACAACAAAAAACAACAAAGACTCACTAGCGATAGCCCGCGGTCACCGCTCACGAGTTTTGAGGGGCGGGGGAGCAGGATAGCGCTAGAGAGGCAAGGGGCGTGAAGAGCGAACTAAAACCAAAGGGCCTTAAGGGCAAAAGTTACAAGTACAGTAAAAATTATCACCAGATGGCCTTAGAGGCAGACGTTATCTCACACCAAAAAAGGTTACCACCAGAGGGCCTTATGGGCAGAAATTACCGTAAAACAAACAAACAAAAGGTTACTATTAGTTACTATTCGGACACTAGGGTGGATTTAGTTACAAGATGGCCTTTAGGAGGCAAAAAGGTTAAGTTAAGGTTTACGCACTAAAAAAAGAATAAAACTAGCGTTTACGGGGAGTTCACCCCAACAAAAAAACTATATAAAAAACAAACAGTAAAAGGCCCTGCAGGCGCCTTTGCGCACTAGGCTGACAAAAAAACAACACTAAACTACCTGCCTGCCTGCCTGCCGCGTTAGCGCACCGTGAACATGCAAAGGTGAAAAGCACCAAAAAAGAAGCGTGCAAGAGTTACCGTACCGATTCTAGATGAAATGTGCAAAGGATAAGCAGTATGATGCTTACCTTATTCAAATAGAATGCCGTTGTGAGGTAACAGGCGGCTACCAACCGCCCGCACAAGCTTGGATTTGCGCTACCACGTGAGTTATTCAATGTAAGAAGGCAAGAAAAGGATCGAAAACTGTCGGGGTCGCTCCCATCGGGCCCAGCATGGTAAAGTACGGGGCAAAACGAGCGAAAAGTGCTGAATTTCCGAGCTGCTGTAGTCCGTCAGCAGGTTTTCCTTACGCTCATCCCCTTTAATTGCGACTTTACAGGGCCAGTTGAGGCACGCAGGTGTGCACCCAGCCGGTAATTACCGGCGCGACTTGCTGGAGCCTGTCTGCTGATGACGTAATTACGTATGCTAATTAGCCGTCCAGCCCGCGCAGCTTTGCGCTGTAGTTCAGCTACTGCACAACGGGGAGCCTCGTTGGCGCCCTCATCGACGTATTTTAAGGCCCAGCAACATGTCATATAATAAATAAACAAAGAATTAAACGGCCCGCAGCAGTTCGGAACCCAGTTTAAATTGATTAGAGTCGAAAAAATGGTAATCTTTTTGTATTGGCGCACCAGGTCGCACAATAAACATAACATGTCTTAAAACAACAAAAGACGTACCACAAGGGGTTGATAGCGGATAAACAAAGAATAGGTTAAGGAACAAAAAAGATGTTCATAACGGGACGAAGAACACGATGGCGCCAAGAATTAGGAACGCTGGGAAAACGAAAATAAGAAAGCCCTGTTTGATTGGCCCACCGGGCGGCCAATCAGAGGCTTGGGGCGTTATGCACATGAGACCGCATAAGAGTACGAAAAACGGCAAAGTACAATAATGAAAAAAAAACAAAAAAAAAAACAAACTTCCAGGCCCTGTATGATTGGCCCATACAACAGCCAATCAGAGACATGGAAAGGGGATGCGCGTTAAAGCGCATAAGTACACAAAAACGGCAAAGGACAGAAAACGATAATACGATACAACTTCCAAGCTCTGTAGGATTGGCCCATCAGGCAGCCAATCAGAGGCTTGACCAAAAATGACAAAGACGCACGTAAAAGCGCAAATGTACGGGGAAAAAATGAATAAATAAATAAATAGGTCTCGCGGTAAATTAGGGGCTGCCAGGCCGCGTACGTTGTACCGTTAGGCGGTCAAACTGAGGCTTAAATATATATTAACTAGACGAAGAGCGCGCACGACGGCGCAGACTAAAACACAAACAAGCGGTAGCTACAAAACGCTAGCTCTGTATGAGTGGACGGTTAGTCGGCCAATCAGAGGCTTGTCAGGTAAACAACACTAGCGCGCGCAAAGTAGGGCCTACGACCCACGGCGACGAAACAGAAGTAAACAAACGCACTACTACGATGGAACACAGCATAGGGCTGTTGAAACTTGAATGATTGGTCAACGCATTGACCAATCAAAACCAAGGCTTTTCTTAAAAAAGGGCGGTTATAGGACAAGTACAAGAAACAAAATCACCACTAGGGTTTTTGCTAGTAAGCGTTCTAGTGGTACAAGTATGAAAGTTAGGACACTTCATGGTTGTATTGGGGCTCTGCTTTAAGCAAAAGAACCCTACTTAGACAGGAGTGATAATACATCTAAATAACAACACCCTAATAAAATGCATCTAATGATGCAGGCGTTTTAATAAAGTAGCGGGGAAAACGGGCTCTATTTGCCGCTATTTAAATAGAAAGATAGGTTTAGCAATGTTACATTGTTATATTACCATTAATTGACCAAACAGGGGCGTGTATCTTATCGCTAACAAAGTACGCGCACTAGAGCGCAGACATGTAAAAAAACACTAAACACACACAAGAAAAGGCCCTGTATGAACGGGCTATTAAGTAACCAAACAATGGCTTACCACTAACAAAGCACGCGCGCTAAAGCACAACATACAAAGTTACTCTAAAAAAAAACTCCAAGTAATCTAGGCCCTATGTGATTGGTCCGGTAAACGACCAATCAGAGGCTAGGCGCAGTAACTTATAGGTGGCAAAAGTGTTAGGACGTAAAGGTTTACCATGTAACGTTTACACCATGTGGTGGCTGCACTATGTTGCCACAGCGCGTGCATGATTCGGGGTAACCACCTGGTAAATTGTTAATTTCGTTACAGCAATCACAGCGACGAAAATAACTTGTACAACTAGGGCAAAAACCGTCACCCTTTTCTGGTGTGATATACACATCAGCCCCGCATTCGCACGGAGCAGCATTTTGATCTGCGCATACACGTTTACTCGAGTGCGGACTGGATGAAGAGGAGGAAGAGTGCATTCGTTTGATGAATGCCTCAACCTCTTCTTCGGTACTACTACTGTTTAGTTCTGTAGAGTTAGATAGTAACCTTAACTCGTGTATGAATTCCGGGTCTCCCAGCGGTAAGTTCCTGATACTCGAATCGGGAGGTGGCGGCTGCGCCCATGGGTTCTTCTTGTCCGGATTCCTCCAAACGGTCTTCCTCCTTGGTCCTCCTTGGGAAACGGGGGCGCCCGAGGCGCGGCCCTCAGGATTCTCCGTGGCTACTGCGGGGGTTGTCACCTCCATAACGCCGTCGTTCTTTGCGGGGGCGCCCGAGGCGCGGCCCTCAGGATACTCCTTGTCCTCTGCGGGGTTGATCACCTCCGTAACGCCGTCAGTCTGTGCGGGGGCGTCCGAGACGCGGCCCTCAGGATACTCCTTGTCCTCTGCGGGGTTGATCACCTCCGTAACGCCGTCAGGCTTTGCGGGGGCGTCCGAGACGCGGCCCTCAGGATACTCCTTGTCCTCTGCGGGGTTGATCACCTCCGTAACGCCGTCAGTCTTTGCGGGGGCGTCCGAGACGCGGCCCTCAGGATACTCCTTGTCCTCTGCGGGGTTGATCACCTCCGTAACACCGTCAGCCTTTGCGGGGGCGTCCGAGACGCGGCCCTCTGGATTCTCCTTGTCTTCGGCGGGGGCAGGTGCCTCTGTTTCCCCGTGTTGGTTGTCGGGGGCGTTCTCGACCTCGTTGCCGGAAATTTGCGCTTCATTAGTGGGGGAGCAGGACGCTGCATCCCCGATGTCTGCTGTTGGAATATCGTTTGTGGGACATTCCTGCACGACAGATGGGATCGATATGGTAGTCGCATCCTTCTTCTTCTTTTGGATAGGTGTGGAGGTCATCTGCGGACCGTCTTGCTGATCCCGATCATCGGTAAGTGCCGGGTAGTTGTCTTCTCGGCTCTGGAAGACGTCACATGCATCTCGCATGTGACCAAAGTTTCTGCAAACGTAGCACTGTGGGGGTTGTCCCTCGTACTCGGTTTTGAAAGACAGACCCCCAATGCGTATTTGTGGCCCGATAGGGCGCAATCGTAGCTCAGCAGTTTTGATGTCAAACGTCCGTTTGCCATCCTGGAGACCCCAGCGGTCTTTACACTTTTCTGGCTTCTTAAGCGTGCCATGCCTGACAGCCAGATATCTGCGCACTTCCTCGACCGAGAATCTCGGCGGGATTTCCTTGACCAGGACTTTCGTCCATTCTTGGTCGTACAAGCGTGCAAACTCAACAGCACGAAGCTTCTTGAGTTTCTCCACCAAATCGATGGCGTTCTGGCGGGTCCTACATGTAAAATCTGTAAGACCCCCTCGTCTCTCAACAATCCCCTCCAAGTTACTGATGGGGAATTGTATCTTTGCAAGCATCTCGTATATAAAATGACGAGATTTTTTCGTCGGCAACTTTGCCAAGACCTCTGTCTCTCTCGTGAATTCCGGCACTCCCCGCGGGAGCCCTTGATTCACCACTTTGTTCCATGCTCTGGGAGCATTGGGTTGCTTTGACGTCATCGTCGAGTTCGACTCGAGTGACGTCGAGATTGACCCTTGTCGTCAATCTGGTATGCAAATTAGGCGGACTCGAGATTGACTCTTATCGTCAATCTTTATGCAAATGAGTCGGCGTCGAGATTGACCCTTGTCGTCAATCGAGTATGCAAATGAGGCGGCGTCGAGATTGACCCTTGTCGTCAATTTTTATGCAAATTAGTTGGTCGGGATTGACCCTTGTCGTCAATCGAATATGCAAATTTCGTCGGCGTCGAGATTGACCCTTGTCGTCAATCGAATATGTAAATTAGTCGGCGTACAGAAAGACCCTTGTCGTCAATCTGAACACGACTATGGCGATAACCGACTAGCCCTACCACGCAGGGGCCCTGAAAAGGGCCGGGGAGCTAGTAGCGGTTGTGGGGAAGGGGTCCCGTACGTCTTATGGACGTACAGGTGGAGGGAATGGAAGGGACCGAACAATCGGCCACTACGGCACAATTGTCGGATAGGAAGTGGTGGAGAGCTTCCCTTTGTGGTGCGAGCACCACTCCGGGAAATGGGAAAGGGGAACAGCCAATTCTCTAAACTGCCCTTGGCGTTGGTGGTCCTGAAAAAGACCCAACGGGCGGCTGCGGGGAAAGGGTGTGGGTACTAGGTGGGAAAGGGGAGTAGGAAAACGTTCTGGAGCCAACTTTATCGGAGCCAACTTTTCTGGAGCCAAATTGTTGCGGAGCCAACTTTTCTGGAGCCAACTTCGTTTTAGTGGAGCCAACAAGCTTCTAAAGCCGGGCAAGATCCGCTTTCAAACCTATTGGCTTGAGTCGCTGTTTGCCTCCGCTCACAAGGGGCAACCGGTCATCGTGCCGGATGCTTACCTTATGCAAATAGAATGCCGTTGTGAGGTAACAGGCGGCTACCAACCGCCCGCACAAGCTTGGATTTGCGCTACCACGTGAGTTATTCAATGTAAGAAGGCAAGAAAAGGATCGAAAACTGTCGGGGTCGCTCCCATCGGGCCCAGCATGGTAAAGTACGGGGCAAAACGAGCGAAAAGTGCTGAATTTCCGAGCTGCTGTAGTCCGTCAGCAGGTTTTCCTTACGCTCATCCCCTTTAATTGCGACTTTACAGGGCCAGTTGAGGCACGCAGGTGTGCACCCAGCCGGTAATTACCGGCGCGACTTGCTGGAGCCTGTCTGCTGATGACGTAATTACGTATGCTAATTAGCCGTCCAGCCCGCGCAGCTTTGCGCTGTAGTTCAGCTACTGCACAACGGGGAGCCTCGTTGGCGCCCTCATCGACGTATTTTAAGGCCCAGCAACATGTCATATAATAAATAAACAAAGAATTAAACGGCCCGCAGCAGTTCGGAACCCAGTTTAAATTGATTAGAGTCGAAAAAATGGCACAAAAAGATGTGCTGATGCTTACCTTATTCAAATAGAATGCCGTTGTGAGGTAACAGGCGGCTACCAACCGCCCGCACAAGCTTGGATTTGCGCTACCACGTGAGTTATTCAATGTAAGAAGGCAAGAAAAGGATCGAAAACTGTCGGGGTCGCTCCCATCGGGCCCAGCATGGTAAAGTACGGGGCAAAACGAGCGAAAAGTGCTGAATTTCCGAGCTGCTGTAGTCCGTCAGCAGGTTTTCCTTACGCTCATCCCCTTTAATTGCGACTTTACAGGGCCAGTTGAGGCACGCAGGTGTGCACCCAGCCGGTAATTACCGGCGCGACTTGCTGGAGCCTGTCTGCTGATGACGTAATTACGTATGCTAATTAGCCGTCCAGCCCGCGCAGCTTTGCGCTGTAGTTCAGCTACTGCACAACGGGGAGCCTCGTTGGCGCCCTCATCGACGTATTTTAAGGCCCAGCAACATGTCATATAATAAATAAACAAAGAATTAAACGGCCCGCAGCAGTTCGGAACCCAGTTTAAATTGATTAGAGTCGAAAAAATGGCATATTTGTTTATTGCCACGAAAACAAAATCGCGCAATATACTGTTTAAGGGGGGACGAAACAAGTACCTCAAAGGGTTGGAGGCAGATAAAGAAACAAAACACAGAAACCACAAACGAAACAAAATGGCGGAAAAAAACTGAAAAGAGCTGAGAAGAACTTATTTATGCAAATGAGCACCATAAGTACAGGGGTCACATATGCAAATGAACACAGAATGCTGTGAATAGGAATCAAAATATGTACACAAATCGCCAAAGCCGATGTCCTATATGGGTGTTCGACGGATTGACCAATCAGAGACTTGCGTTGTGCCACCAGCAAGGTACGCACAAAACCCAGACACAAAGAACCAAAGCCCTATATGAGTGGTCGTTTAAGCGACCAATCAGAAGCTTATGCTATACACCTAGTAAAGTACACGCAGTTAAACGCACAGACGTACAAAGTAAAAACACAGGATCGGTAAAGCGAAGCCCTGTGTGAGTGGTCGGTTAAGCGGCCAATCATAAGCATATACTACGGGACTGACAAGGTATGCGCACTATGGCGCAAATATACAAAGAAAAAGGGTTCACGAGAACGAAAAGCCCAAACCCTACATGGGTGGTCAGTTAAACTACCAATCAGAGGCGTTCGCTACGGATCTGACGGGGTACGCGCAGTATAGCGCAGAATACAATAATATTACACAAGTACAAAAACCTAAGCCCTATATGAGTGGTCGGTTAAGCGACCAATGAGAGGACTGAGCTGACAAAGTACACGCAGTTAAACGCGCTAACATTACACAAGTACGAAAAACCTAAGCCCTATATGGGTGGTCAGTTAAACTACCAATCAGAGGCGTTCGCTACGGATCTGACGAGGTACGCGCACTATAGCGCAGACATACAATAAAGATACACAAGTACGAAAAACCTAAGCCCTATATGGGTGGTCGGTTAAGCGACCAATGAGAGGGCTTAGCTGGCAAGGTACACGCAGTTAAACGCGCAGACATACAAAAAGTTACACGAGTACGAAAAAACCTAAGCCCTATGTGGGTGGTCGGTTTTACCGCCAATCAGAGGCGTCCACTACGGGACTGACAAAGTACGCGCACTATAGCGCAGGCATACAAAAAACATATACGAGTGAAAAGTTACCAGGTAACATTTACACCATGTGATGGATGCACCATGTTTCCACAGCGCGTACATGCTTCAGGGTAACCTCCTGGTAGGTTATTAATTTCGTTACAGCAATCGCAGCGACGAAAATAACTAGTACAGTCAGGGCAAAAACCTTCACCCTTTTCTGGTGTAATGTAAACATCAGCCCCGCATTCACACGGAGCAGAATTTTTATCTACGCATACACGTTTGGTCGAGTGTGCACTAGATGAAGAGGAGGAAGAGTGCATTCGTTTAATGAATGCCTCAACCTCTTCTTCAGTACTACTATTGTTAATTTCGGTAGAGTTAGATAATAGTCTTAGCTCATGAATGAACGCCGGATCTCCCAACGGCATGCTTCTTATGCTCTCTTCAGAAGGGGGTGGCTGCCACCATGGGTTCTTCTGATGTGGGTCCCTCCAAACAGTCTTCCTCATTGTTGGTCCTCCTTGGAAAGCGGGGGCGCCCGTGGCGCGGCCCTCAGGACTCGTGATGCCTTTAGCGGGGGCGCCCGTGGCGCAGCCCTCAGGATACTCCTTATCTTCTGCGGAAATGGTAGACCCAGTACCGCCGTCGGTCTTTGCGGGGGCGCCCGAGGCGCAGCCCTCAGGATACTCCTTGTCTTCTGCGGGAGTGGTCACCTCTATGTCTCCGTCGTTCTTTGCGGGGGCGTCCGAGACGCGGCCCTCAGGATTCTCCTGTACTTCTGCGGGGGTGGTCGCTTCGGTGTCTCCGTCGGTCTTTGCGGGGGCGTCCGAGACGCGGCCCTCTGGATTCTCCTGTACTTCTGCGGGGGTGGTCACCTCTATGACTCCGTCGGTCTTTGCGGGGGCGTCCGAGACGCGGCCCTCTGGATTCTCCTGCACTTCTGCGGGGTTGGTCACCTCTATAACGTCGTCGATGTTTGCGGGGGCGTCCGAGACGCGGCCCTCGGGATTCTGGTGCTCTTCGACGGGGATATCGACCTCTAAAATGCCGTCAATAGTTACGTCTGTACCTGTGGGGCCATCTTGGGGGTCAACAGGACCCTCTGTGATAACATCAGTTGGGGGGGCACTACTCGCTGCAACTTCTGCGGCATTTGAAGGAGGGGTCGTAACCTTCGGATCCTGGATGGGAGTGGAGGTCATTTGAGGCCCGCCTCTCCGTGTACGATTTTCTCCTAGTGTTGGAAAATTTTCGTCCCGGCTCTGAAATATGTCACAGGCGTCTCGCATGTGCCCAAATTTCCTGCATACAAAGCATTGTGGAGGTTGTCCTTCATACTCCACGTAGAAGGAGAAACCCCCAATTCGTATTCTCGGGCCGATTGGATGCTCTCTCAACTCGGCCGTCTTGAGGTCAAAACCTCGTTTGCCATCTTGGACCCCCCAACGGTCCTTTAGCTTTTCTGCCTTCTTGACAGTAGCATGTCTAGAGGCGAGGTACCCTCGTACCTCCTCGACGGAGAAACGCGGCGGTATCTCCTTGACCAATACTGTGGTCCACTCAAGATCGTGCAATCTGGCGAACTCGACAGCTCGCAACGTCTTCAGCTTTCCTGCAAGCTCTATAGCCATCTCGCGGGTTCTGCATGTGAAATCTGTCAGACCCCCGCGTCGTTCAACTATTCCCTCCAGGTTGCGGATGGGAAAATGAATTTTCGCAAGCATTTCATAAATGAAGTGCCTCGATTTTTTAGTTGGCAACTTAGCCAAGACCTCGGTCTCCCTACTGAAAGCAGGAGCTCCCCGCGGGAGGCCTCGGTGGACAACTTTGTTCCACGCCATGGGAACGGAAGCTTTTGCTGTCGTCATGGTCGAGATGATCTCGACTTATGACGTACCACGTCGAAATTGACCGTTGTCGTCAATTTATGCAAATTAGCTGGTGTTAGCAAGGCTCTCAGTTTGTGACGTACCACGTCGAAATTGACCGTTGTCGTCAATTTATGCAAATAGCTGATGTCAGCAAGGCTCTCAGTTTGTGACGTACTGCGTCGAAATTGACCGTTGTCGTCAATTTATGCAAATAGCTGATGTTAGCAAGGCTCTCAGTTTGTGACGTACCACGTCGAAACTGTCCTTTGTCGTTGAATATGCAGATTCAACGCAATTTTGCTTCCAGGAGCGTAGGGACAGGGCCGTTTAGCTCTACCACGCGAGGGCCCTGAAAAGGGCCGGGCTTGAACGAACTAGGGACGGTCGTGGGGAGGTTCCGCACGTCTTAGGGACGTACGGAAGGGAGTGAGGAAAACCAGACAATCGACCACTAGGGCGCGGTTGTCGGTTGGGGAAAGGTAGATAACTTCCTTTTGTGGTGCGAGCACGCAAGGAAGGTGGGTGGGGTGGTTGCAGCCGATTCTCTAAAAGCGCCCCTGGCGTTGGTGGCCCTAACAAAGGCCCAACGTGCGGCTGCGGGAAGGAAAGGGAGGCAAGGGTGGGTGCAAACGGGAAGGAGTAATAGGTATACGTTCCGGAGCCAACTTAGTTTCGGAGCCAACTTCTGTTTGCGGGGAGCCGACAAAGCTTCTAAAGCCGGGCAAGATCCGCTTTCAAACCTATTGGCTTGAGTCGCTGTTTGCCTCCGCTCACAAGGGGCAACCGGTCATCGTGCCGGATGCTTACCTTATGCAAATAGAATGCCGTTGTGAGGTAACAGGCGGCTACCAACCGCCCGCACAAGCTTGGATTTGCGCTACCACGTGAGTTATTCAATGTAAGAAGGCAAGAAAAGGATCGAAAACTGTCGGGGTCGCTCCCATCGGGCCCAGCATGGTAAAGTACGGGGCAAAACGAGCGAAAAGTGCTGAATTTCCGAGCTGCTGTAGTCCGTCAGCAGGTTTTCCTTACGCTCATCCCCTTTAATTGCGACTTTACAGGGCCAGTTGAGGCACGCAGGTGTGCACCCAGCCGGTAATTACCGGCGCGACTTGCTGGAGCCTGTCTGCTGATGACGTAATTACGTATGCTAATTAGCCGTCCAGCCCGCGCAGCTTTGCGCTGTAGTTCAGCTACTGCACAACGGGGAGCCTCGTTGGCGCCCTCATCGACGTATTTTAAGGCCCAGCAACATGTCATATAATAAATAAACAAAGAATTAAACGGCCCGCAGCAGTTCGGAACCCAGTTTAAATTGATTAGAGTCGAAAAAATGGCACAAAAAGATGTGCTGATGCTTACCTTATTCAAATAGAATGCCGTTGTGAGGTAACAGGCGGCTACCAACCGCCCGCACAAGCTTGGATTTGCGCTACCACGTGAGTTATTCAATGTAAGAAGGCAAGAAAAGGATCGAAAACTGTCGGGGTCGCTCCCATCGGGCCCAGCATGGTAAAGTACGGGGCAAAACGAGCGAAAAGTGCTGAATTTCCGAGCTGCTGTAGTCCGTCAGCAGGTTTTCCTTACGCTCATCCCCTTTAATTGCGACTTTACAGGGCCAGTTGAGGCACGCAGGTGTGCACCCAGCCGGTAATTACCGGCGCGACTTGCTGGAGCCTGTCTGCTGATGACGTAATTACGTATGCTAATTAGCCGTCCAGCCCGCGCAGCTTTGCGCTGTAGTTCAGCTACTGCACAACGGGGAGCCTCGTTGGCGCCCTCATCGACGTATTTTAAGGCCCAGCAACATGTCATATAATAAATAAACAAAGAATTAAACGGCCCGCAGCAGTTCGGAACCCAGTTTAAATTGATTAGAGTCGAAAAAATGGCACAAAAAGATGTGCTGATGCTTACCTTATTCAAATAGAATGCCGTTGTGAGGTAACAGGCGGCTACCAACCGCCCGCACAAGCTTGGATTTGCGCTACCACGTGAGTTATTCAATGTAAGAAGGCAAGAAAAGGATCGAAAACTGTCGGGGTCGCTCCCATCGGGCCCAGCATGGTAAAGTACGGGGCAAAACGAGCGAAAAGTGCTGAATTTCCGAGCTGCTGTAGTCCGTCAGCAGGTTTTCCTTACGCTCATCCCCTTTAATTGCGACTTTACAGGGCCAGTTGAGGCACGCAGGTGTGCACCCAGCCGGTAATTACCGGCGCGACTTGCTGGAGCCTGTCTGCTGATGACGTAATTACGTATGCTAATTAGCCGTCCAGCCCGCGCAGCTTTGCGCTGTAGTTCAGCTACTGCACAACGGGGAGCCTCGTTGGCGCCCTCATCGACGTATTTTAAGGCCCAGCAACATGTCATATAATAAATAAACAAAGAATTAAACGGCCCGCAGCAGTTCGGAACCCAGTTTAAATTGATTAGAGTCGAAAAAATGGCACAAAAAGATGTGCTGATGCTTACCTTATTCAAATAGAATGCCGTTGTGAGGTAACAGGCGGCTACCAACCGCCCGCACAAGCTTGGATTTGCGCTACCACGTGAGTTATTCAATGTAAGAAGGCAAGAAAAGGATCGAAAACTGTCGGGGTCGCTCCCATCGGGCCCAGCATGGTAAAGTACGGGGCAAAACGAGCGAAAAGTGCTGAATTTCCGAGCTGCTGTAGTCCGTCAGCAGGTTTTCCTTACGCTCATCCCCTTTAATTGCGACTTTACAGGGCCAGTTGAGGCACGCAGGTGTGCACCCAGCCGGTAATTACCGGCGCGACTTGCTGGAGCCTGTCTGCTGATGACGTAATTACGTATGCTAATTAGCCGTCCAGCCCGCGCAGCTTTGCGCTGTAGTTCAGCTACTGCACAACGGGGAGCCTCGTTGGCGCCCTCATCGACGTATTTTAAGGCCCAGCAACATGTCATATAATAAATAAACAAAGAATTAAACGGCCCGCAGCAGTTCGGAACCCAGTTTAAATTGATTAGAGTCGAAAAAATGGCATCTTTTGTTTATTATTACGCCAATAAAACGAGGCGCTCGTAACCCAGGTACGAGAAAAAATAATAAAACAACTGGAAAAAACAAGCGAAACAACAAGGCGATACCACAAAGGGTTGAAATCAGTCCAAGGTACAACAAAAGGACACAAGGACGCTAGAGACACAAAACAAAAGAGAAACCACTAATTAGTCGATATGGACCAATCACAGGCGACAATTCTCTCGCACGAGAAACACGACTAAACAAAAGGTCACTATGGAAACAAAGGGTGAGCACGCGGGCTTTTACTCCCCGCCAGGGCGGGTATGCATTGCTCCGCGTCTCGATCGGCGACAAAATAAAATGGCGGTTATCGAAAAAACAATGTGCACACAAGGAAAAACTGCATAACGGGGAAGTTCTGTGTGATTGGTCACCGTGTTGACCAAGCAGAGGCGAGGCTAAAAAAAGGCGGTTATGGTAAAGGTGAGCACGACAATAAAACCTACCACTAGGGTTTGTACAAACGGACTGTCTGAGGACACTAGTACAAAGGTTGGACCGATATCTGGTTGCGTTGGGGCTCTGCTTTAATAGCAACGGAACCCAACATGGTCGGGGGTGATAAAACTTCTAGGAATAACACTCAAAAAACGAATCAATTGATGTAGGGGTTTTCAAAAAAGACGGGAAAAACACACACTATTTGCCGCTAACGAACAAGAAGAATAGGTTCAACGACGCTACAAAGTTACATTAGGGAATACAGGATCATTGGGTGTGACATCTGCACCGCACTTGTTACAAGATACGCAAAAACTTTCTTCTAAACAGTTAATCGCGTTACATTCTCTACAGCGCCGGATATATCCGGCGCATCCTTGACAAAAAGTTTCAATCCTTTCGGGTTTGAATAAAATATCTTCGCCGCAGGTGCAGAGGAAAATTGTCTGCCCTGGTGCGGGGGTACGGCGGCGTTTAACACTCTTCTCCGACGAAGAGGATGAAGAGAGTTGGCGTTTTGCTACAATATCTTTACCTAACCTTAGTAGTTTTTGGTGGTACTCCTCGGGGGAAACTCCTTCCTTTCTAGCGCGCTCCGCTAAGGATGAATAGTTTCTGGGACTGGTAGTTGTGGCGGGCTCACCCGAGGTGAGACCCTCTGCATTACGGTCCAATGTGGCGGGCTCACCCGAGGTGAGACCCTCTGCAACTCCGCGTGAAGTGGCGGGCTCACCCGAGGTGAGACCCTCTGCATTCCGGTCCAATGTGGCGGGCTCACCCGAGGTGAGACCCTCTGCTTTCCGGTCCAATGTGGCGGGCTCACCCGAGGTGAGACCCTCTGCAACTCCGCGTGAAGTGGCGGGCTCACCCGAGGTGAGACCCTCTGCATTCCGGTCCAATGTGGCGGGCTCACCCGAGGTGAGACCCTCTGCTTTCCGGTCCAATGTGGCGGGCTCACCCGAGGTGAGACCCTCTGCAACTCCGCGTGAAGTGGCGGGCTCACCCGAGGTGAGACCCTCTGCATTCCGGTCCAATGTGGCGGGCTCACCCGAGGTGAGACCCTCTGCATTACGGTCCAATGTGGCGGGCTCACCCGAGGTGAGACCCTCTGCAACTCCGCGTGAAGTGGCGGGCTCACCCGGGGTGAGACCCTCTGCATTCCGGTCCAATGTGGCGGGCTCACCCGAGGTGAGACCCTCTGCTTTCCGGTCCAATGTGGCGGGCTCACCCGAGGTGAGACCCTCTGCAACTCCGCGTGAAGTGGCGGGCTCACCCGAGGTGAGACCCTCTGCATTCCGGTCCA
Source organism: Phallusia mammillata (assembly GCF_965637545.1). NCBI lineage: Eukaryota > Metazoa > Chordata > Ascidiacea > Phlebobranchia > Ascidiidae > Phallusia > Phallusia mammillata. The sequence continues at coordinate 11,271,072 of NC_137254.1, read as the reverse complement.
ATGTGGCGGGCTCACCCGAGGTGAGACCCTCTGCATTACGGTCCAAAGTGGCGGGCTCACCCGAGGTGAGGCCCTCTGGATCTCCCGTTGTTGTGGCGGGGACATCAGCAGATGTGGCGGTCTCACCCGGGGTGAGGCCCTCTGCAAACCCGGCAAAAGTTGCGGGCGCACCCGATGTGCCGCCCTTTGAAGCCTTCTTTTTACTATCGGCTTTCCTTTGTCCGTCTCGTTTCGGCAATGGTGTCGATGTTGTAACAACATCGACATCCGGTCTCGACTCACTCTCGAGCCGAGGAAAGTTCTCGTTTTGAGACAAAAAAATGTCGCACGTGTCTCTCATGTGGCCGAACTGACGGCACACATAACACTGCGGTGGCTGATTGTCATATTCCACAGGGAAGGCCAGGCCTCCGATGCGGATCTTAGGGCCGATGGGGCGCAACTTCAGTTCGGCCGTCTTGATCTCCACAGATCTTTTGCCGTCCTGTACGCCCCAACGGTCTTTCAGCTTGTCCGTTTTCCTGACAGAGCCATGCTTCTTTGCGAAGTATTGTCGGATCTCCTCCATTGGAAATGGTGGAGGGATCTCCTTGACAAATACCTTCGTCCACTCCTGGTCATGGAGTCTTGCGAAATCAACCGCGTTGATTCGCTTTAGTTTCTCCACCAACTCTGTCGCCTTCTCGCGACTGCGGCATGTGAAATCGGTGAGACCACCGCGGCGCTCAACGATGCCTTCTAAGTCCCTGATCGGGAACTGCACTTTCGCGAGCAACTCATAAATATAGTGTCGCGACTTTTTCTCCGGCAACTTTGCCAAAACCTCGGCCTCCCGGCTGTAAACCGGAGACCTGCTCGATGTGCCGCGGTTCACCACTTGGTTCCATGGCACAGAACCAGGGGCCGCCATGTTGACGTCACAGTCGATTTCGACTTTGTGACGTCAGTAATCGAAACTCGCTGAAGCGCGTCCAATACGCCGCTTACAGCTGTTGCACAAACAAGGGCTGTCTAAGCCCCGCTGACGTCACAGTCGATTTCGACTTTGTGACGTCAGTAGTCGAAACTCGCTGAAGCGCGTCCGATACGCCGCTTACAGCTGTTGGACAACAAGGACTGTCTAGACCCTGTCTCGACAGAGGCCGGGTCTTGAAACAGTCAGTGGTGGTAGGGATAGGGAGCCCCCCTGCAGATGGCCAGGAGGGAGAGGGTTGAGAAATTCGACTCGGTGCCACTACGGCTCGCGAGTCGATAGGAGTACAAGTGGGGAGGATAACTTCCCTTTGTGGTGACCACGCAGGGAAGTTGGGTAAGGGTTAAGGGTCGACGCTGGAGGGAGGGGGTGACGCTGGGGGACGACGATCCTCTGGGAAAGCGCCGTTCAGTGTGGCCCTGAAAAGGACCGAACGGGCAGCCGCTGGAGGGAAGGGGTAAGGGTAGGGTTCGTATTGTTCTAGGAGCCTTCGAAATTCTCTTTTTATTGTTTGCTGGGAGCCAACAAAGCTTCTAAAGCTGGACTGGATCCGCCTTGAAACAATAATGCTTCGTTAGCTGTCAGTCTCGGCTCACAAGGGGCAACAGGCGCGATCCTGATGCTTACCTTATGCAAATAGAATGCCGTTGTGAGGTAACAGGCGGCTACCAACCGCCCGCACAAGCTTGGATTTGCGCTACCACGTGAGTTATTCAATGTAAGAAGGCAAGAAAAGGATCGAAAACTGTCGGGGTCGCTCCCATCGGGCCCAGCATGGTAAAGTACGGGGCAAAACGAGCGAAAAGTGCTGAATTTCCGAGCTGCTGTAGTCCGTCAGCAGGTTTTCCTTACGCTCATCCCCTTTAATTGCGACTTTACAGGGCCAGTTGAGGCACGCAGGTGTGCACCCAGCCGGTAATTACCGGCGCGACTTGCTGGAGCCTGTCTGCTGATGACGTAATTACGTATGCTAATTAGCCGTCCAGCCCGCGCAGCTTTGCGCTGTAGTTCAGCTACTGCACAACGGGGAGCCTCGTTGGCGCCCTCATCGACGTATTTTAAGGCCCAGCAACATGTCATATAATAAATAAACAAAGAATTAAACGGCCCGCAGCAGTTCGGAACCCAGTTTAAATTGATTAGAGTCGAAAAAATGGCACAAAAAGATGTGCTGATGCTTACCTTATTCAAATAGAATGCCGTTGTGAGGTAACAGGCGGCTACCAACCGCCCGCACAAGCTTGGATTTGCGCTACCACGTGAGTTATTCAATGTAAGAAGGCAAGAAAAGGATCGAAAACTGTCGGGGTCGCTCCCATCGGGCCCAGCATGGTAAAGTACGGGGCAAAACGAGCGAAAAGTGCTGAATTTCCGAGCTGCTGTAGTCCGTCAGCAGGTTTTCCTTACGCTCATCCCCTTTAATTGCGACTTTACAGGGCCAGTTGAGGCACGCAGGTGTGCACCCAGCCGGTAATTACCGGCGCGACTTGCTGGAGCCTGTCTGCTGATGACGTAATTACGTATGCTAATTAGCCGTCCAGCCCGCGCAGCTTTGCGCTGTAGTTCAGCTACTGCACAACGGGGAGCCTCGTTGGCGCCCTCATCGACGTATTTTAAGGCCCAGCAACATGTCATATAATAAATAAACAAAGAATTAAACGGCCCGCAGCAGTTCGGAACCCAGTTTAAATTGATTAGAGTCGAAAAAATGGCACAAAAAGATGTGCTGATGCTTACCTTATTCAAATAGAATGCCGTTGTGAGGTAACAGGCGGCTACCAACCGCCCGCACAAGCTTGGATTTGCGCTACCACGTGAGTTATTCAATGTAAGAAGGCAAGAAAAGGATCGAAAACTGTCGGGGTCGCTCCCATCGGGCCCAGCATGGTAAAGTACGGGGCAAAACGAGCGAAAAGTGCTGAATTTCCGAGCTGCTGTAGTCCGTCAGCAGGTTTTCCTTACGCTCATCCCCTTTAATTGCGACTTTACAGGGCCAGTTGAGGCACGCAGGTGTGCACCCAGCCGGTAATTACCGGCGCGACTTGCTGGAGCCTGTCTGCTGATGACGTAATTACGTATGCTAATTAGCCGTCCAGCCCGCGCAGCTTTGCGCTGTAGTTCAGCTACTGCACAACGGGGAGCCTCGTTGGCGCCCTCATCGACGTATTTTAAGGCCCAGCAACATGTCATATAATAAATAAACAAAGAATTAAACGGCCCGCAGCAGTTCGGAACCCAGTTTAAATTGATTAGAGTCGAAAAAATGGCACAAAAAGATGTGCTGATGCTTACCTTATTCAAATAGAATGCCGTTGTGAGGTAACAGGCGGCTACCAACCGCCCGCACAAGCTTGGATTTGCGCTACCACGTGAGTTATTCAATGTAAGAAGGCAAGAAAAGGATCGAAAACTGTCGGGGTCGCTCCCATCGGGCCCAGCATGGTAAAGTACGGGGCAAAACGAGCGAAAAGTGCTGAATTTCCGAGCTGCTGTAGTCCGTCAGCAGGTTTTCCTTACGCTCATCCCCTTTAATTGCGACTTTACAGGGCCAGTTGAGGCACGCAGGTGTGCACCCAGCCGGTAATTACCGGCGCGACTTGCTGGAGCCTGTCTGCTGATGACGTAATTACGTATGCTAATTAGCCGTCCAGCCCGCGCAGCTTTGCGCTGTAGTTCAGCTACTGCACAACGGGGAGCCTCGTTGGCGCCCTCATCGACGTATTTTAAGGCCCAGCAACATGTCATATAATAAATAAACAAAGAATTAAACGGCCCGCAGCAGTTCGGAACCCAGTTTAAATTGATTAGAGTCGAAAAAATGGCACAAAAAGATGTGCTGATGCTTACCTTATTCAAATAGAATGCCGTTGTGAGGTAACAGGCGGCTACCAACCGCCCGCACAAGCTTGGATTTGCGCTACCACGTGAGTTATTCAATGTAAGAAGGCAAGAAAAGGATCGAAAACTGTCGGGGTCGCTCCCATCGGGCCCAGCATGGTAAAGTACGGGGCAAAACGAGCGAAAAGTGCTGAATTTCCGAGCTGCTGTAGTCCGTCAGCAGGTTTTCCTTACGCTCATCCCCTTTAATTGCGACTTTACAGGGCCAGTTGAGGCACGCAGGTGTGCACCCAGCCGGTAATTACCGGCGCGACTTGCTGGAGCCTGTCTGCTGATGACGTAATTACGTATGCTAATTAGCCGTCCAGCCCGCGCAGCTTTGCGCTGTAGTTCAGCTACTGCACAACGGGGAGCCTCGTTGGCGCCCTCATCGACGTATTTTAAGGCCCAGCAACATGTCATATAATAAATAAACAAAGAATTAAACGGCCCGCAGCAGTTCGGAACCCAGTTTAAATTGATTAGAGTCGAAAAAATGGCACAAAAAGATGTGCTGATGCTTACCTTATTCAAATAGAATGCCGTTGTGAGGTAACAGGCGGCTACCAACCGCCCGCACAAGCTTGGATTTGCGCTACCACGTGAGTTATTCAATGTAAGAAGGCAAGAAAAGGATCGAAAACTGTCGGGGTCGCTCCCATCGGGCCCAGCATGGTAAAGTACGGGGCAAAACGAGCGAAAAGTGCTGAATTTCCGAGCTGCTGTAGTCCGTCAGCAGGTTTTCCTTACGCTCATCCCCTTTAATTGCGACTTTACAGGGCCAGTTGAGGCACGCAGGTGTGCACCCAGCCGGTAATTACCGGCGCGACTTGCTGGAGCCTGTCTGCTGATGACGTAATTACGTATGCTAATTAGCCGTCCAGCCCGCGCAGCTTTGCGCTGTAGTTCAGCTACTGCACAACGGGGAGCCTCGTTGGCGCCCTCATCGACGTATTTTAAGGCCCAGCAACATGTCATATAATAAATAAACAAAGAATTAAACGGCCCGCAGCAGTTCGGAACCCAGTTTAAATTGATTAGAGTCGAAAAAATGGCACAAAAAGATGTGCTGATGCTTACCTTATTCAAATAGAATGCCGTTGTGAGGTAACAGGCGGCTACCAACCGCCCGCACAAGCTTGGATTTGCGCTACCACGTGAGTTATTCAATGTAAGAAGGCAAGAAAAGGATCGAAAACTGTCGGGGTCGCTCCCATCGGGCCCAGCATGGTAAAGTACGGGGCAAAACGAGCGAAAAGTGCTGAATTTCCGAGCTGCTGTAGTCCGTCAGCAGGTTTTCCTTACGCTCATCCCCTTTAATTGCGACTTTACAGGGCCAGTTGAGGCACGCAGGTGTGCACCCAGCCGGTAATTACCGGCGCGACTTGCTGGAGCCTGTCTGCTGATGACGTAATTACGTATGCTAATTAGCCGTCCAGCCCGCGCAGCTTTGCGCTGTAGTTCAGCTACTGCACAACGGGGAGCCTCGTTGGCGCCCTCATCGACGTATTTTAAGGCCCAGCAACATGTCATATAATAAATAAACAAAGAATTAAACGGCCCGCAGCAGTTCGGAACCCAGTTTAAATTGATTAGAGTCGAAAAAATGGCACAAAAAGATGTGCTGATGCTTACCTTATTCAAATAGAATGCCGTTGTGAGGTAACAGGCGGCTACCAACCGCCCGCACAAGCTTGGATTTGCGCTACCACGTGAGTTATTCAATGTAAGAAGGCAAGAAAAGGATCGAAAACTGTCGGGGTCGCTCCCATCGGGCCCAGCATGGTAAAGTACGGGGCAAAACGAGCGAAAAGTGCTGAATTTCCGAGCTGCTGTAGTCCGTCAGCAGGTTTTCCTTACGCTCATCCCCTTTAATTGCGACTTTACAGGGCCAGTTGAGGCACGCAGGTGTGCACCCAGCCGGTAATTACCGGCGCGACTTGCTGGAGCCTGTCTGCTGATGACGTAATTACGTATGCTAATTAGCCGTCCAGCCCGCGCAGCTTTGCGCTGTAGTTCAGCTACTGCACAACGGGGAGCCTCGTTGGCGCCCTCATCGACGTATTTTAAGGCCCAGCAACATGTCATATAATAAATAAACAAAGAATTAAACGGCCCGCAGCAGTTCGGAACCCAGTTTAAATTGATTAGAGTCGAAAAAATGGCACAAAAAGATGTGCTGATGCTTACCTTATTCAAATAGAATGCCGTTGTGAGGTAACAGGCGGCTACCAACCGCCCGCACAAGCTTGGATTTGCGCTACCACGTGAGTTATTCAATGTAAGAAGGCAAGAAAAGGATCGAAAACTGTCGGGGTCGCTCCCATCGGGCCCAGCATGGTAAAGTACGGGGCAAAACGAGCGAAAAGTGCTGAATTTCCGAGCTGCTGTAGTCCGTCAGCAGGTTTTCCTTACGCTCATCCCCTTTAATTGCGACTTTACAGGGCCAGTTGAGGCACGCAGGTGTGCACCCAGCCGGTAATTACCGGCGCGACTTGCTGGAGCCTGTCTGCTGATGACGTAATTACGTATGCTAATTAGCCGTCCAGCCCGCGCAGCTTTGCGCTGTAGTTCAGCTACTGCACAACGGGGAGCCTCGTTGGCGCCCTCATCGACGTATTTTAAGGCCCAGCAACATGTCATATAATAAATAAACAAAGAATTAAACGGCCCGCAGCAGTTCGGAACCCAGTTTAAATTGATTAGAGTCGAAAAAATGGCACAAAAAGATGTGCTGATGCTTACCTTATTCAAATAGAATGCCGTTGTGAGGTAACAGGCGGCTACCAACCGCCCGCACAAGCTTGGATTTGCGCTACCACGTGAGTTATTCAATGTAAGAAGGCAAGAAAAGGATCGAAAACTGTCGGGGTCGCTCCCATCGGGCCCAGCATGGTAAAGTACGGGGCAAAACGAGCGAAAAGTGCTGAATTTCCGAGCTGCTGTAGTCCGTCAGCAGGTTTTCCTTACGCTCATCCCCTTTAATTGCGACTTTACAGGGCCAGTTGAGGCACGCAGGTGTGCACCCAGCCGGTAATTACCGGCGCGACTTGCTGGAGCCTGTCTGCTGATGACGTAATTACGTATGCTAATTAGCCGTCCAGCCCGCGCAGCTTTGCGCTGTAGTTCAGCTACTGCACAACGGGGAGCCTCGTTGGCGCCCTCATCGACGTATTTTAAGGCCCAGCAACATGTCATATAATAAATAAACAAAGAATTAAACGGCCCGCAGCAGTTCGGAACCCAGTTTAAATTGATTAGAGTCGAAAAAATGGCACAAAAAGATGTGCTGATGCTTACCTTATTCAAATAGAATGCCGTTGTGAGGTAACAGGCGGCTACCAACCGCCCGCACAAGCTTGGATTTGCGCTACCACGTGAGTTATTCAATGTAAGAAGGCAAGAAAAGGATCGAAAACTGTCGGGGTCGCTCCCATCGGGCCCAGCATGGTAAAGTACGGGGCAAAACGAGCGAAAAGTGCTGAATTTCCGAGCTGCTGTAGTCCGTCAGCAGGTTTTCCTTACGCTCATCCCCTTTAATTGCGACTTTACAGGGCCAGTTGAGGCACGCAGGTGTGCACCCAGCCGGTAATTACCGGCGCGACTTGCTGGAGCCTGTCTGCTGATGACGTAATTACGTATGCTAATTAGCCGTCCAGCCCGCGCAGCTTTGCGCTGTAGTTCAGCTACTGCACAACGGGGAGCCTCGTTGGCGCCCTCATCGACGTATTTTAAGGCCCAGCAACATGTCATATAATAAATAAACAAAGAATTAAACGGCCCGCAGCAGTTCGGAACCCAGTTTAAATTGATTAGAGTCGAAAAAATGGCACAAAAAGATGTGCTGATGCTTACCTTATTCAAATAGAATGCCGTTGTGAGGTAACAGGCGGCTACCAACCGCCCGCACAAGCTTGGATTTGCGCTACCACGTGAGTTATTCAATGTAAGAAGGCAAGAAAAGGATCGAAAACTGTCGGGGTCGCTCCCATCGGGCCCAGCATGGTAAAGTACGGGGCAAAACGAGCGAAAAGTGCTGAATTTCCGAGCTGCTGTAGTCCGTCAGCAGGTTTTCCTTACGCTCATCCCCTTTAATTGCGACTTTACAGGGCCAGTTGAGGCACGCAGGTGTGCACCCAGCCGGTAATTACCGGCGCGACTTGCTGGAGCCTGTCTGCTGATGACGTAATTACGTATGCTAATTAGCCGTCCAGCCCGCGCAGCTTTGCGCTGTAGTTCAGCTACTGCACAACGGGGAGCCTCGTTGGCGCCCTCATCGACGTATTTTAAGGCCCAGCAACATGTCATATAATAAATAAACAAAGAATTAAACGGCCCGCAGCAGTTCGGAACCCAGTTTAAATTGATTAGAGTCGAAAAAATGGCACAAAAAGATGTGCTGATGCTTACCTTATTCAAATAGAATGCCGTTGTGAGGTAACAGGCGGCTACCAACCGCCCGCACAAGCTTGGATTTGCGCTACCACGTGAGTTATTCAATGTAAGAAGGCAAGAAAAGGATCGAAAACTGTCGGGGTCGCTCCCATCGGGCCCAGCATGGTAAAGTACGGGGCAAAACGAGCGAAAAGTGCTGAATTTCCGAGCTGCTGTAGTCCGTCAGCAGGTTTTCCTTACGCTCATCCCCTTTAATTGCGACTTTACAGGGCCAGTTGAGGCACGCAGGTGTGCACCCAGCCGGTAATTACCGGCGCGACTTGCTGGAGCCTGTCTGCTGATGACGTAATTACGTATGCTAATTAGCCGTCCAGCCCGCGCAGCTTTGCGCTGTAGTTCAGCTACTGCACAACGGGGAGCCTCGTTGGCGCCCTCATCGACGTATTTTAAGGCCCAGCAACATGTCATATAATAAATAAACAAAGAATTAAACGGCCCGCAGCAGTTCGGAACCCAGTTTAAATTGATTAGAGTCGAAAAAATGGCACAAAAAGATGTGCTGATGCTTACCTTATTCAAATAGAATGCCGTTGTGAGGTAACAGGCGGCTACCAACCGCCCGCACAAGCTTGGATTTGCGCTACCACGTGAGTTATTCAATGTAAGAAGGCAAGAAAAGGATCGAAAACTGTCGGGGTCGCTCCCATCGGGCCCAGCATGGTAAAGTACGGGGCAAAACGAGCGAAAAGTGCTGAATTTCCGAGCTGCTGTAGTCCGTCAGCAGGTTTTCCTTACGCTCATCCCCTTTAATTGCGACTTTACAGGGCCAGTTGAGGCACGCAGGTGTGCACCCAGCCGGTAATTACCGGCGCGACTTGCTGGAGCCTGTCTGCTGATGACGTAATTACGTATGCTAATTAGCCGTCCAGCCCGCGCAGCTTTGCGCTGTAGTTCAGCTACTGCACAACGGGGAGCCTCGTTGGCGCCCTCATCGACGTATTTTAAGGCCCAGCAACATGTCATATAATAAATAAACAAAGAATTAAACGGCCCGCAGCAGTTCGGAACCCAGTTTAAATTGATTAGAGTCGAAAAAATGGCATCTTTTGTTTATTGTAACGCCAATAAACGAAGCGATACGAAAAACTCAATGCGATAATAAAAACAAACAACGAAATCATCAGGCCGATGAATTTCGGGCACGTCACGCCTGACAACGCGGTGCCGTTACCCCTCGGGGTTGGTCAATAAGAGAAGAAGAAAGCCAGGGCCATTACTCCCCGCCTTGGCGGATATGCTTGGGCCCTGCGAGAAGCGGCGCGAAGTGAAAAGAAAAAGGTAAAGACGTCACGAGTACCCGACATAGAAATCGTAGTACGAATAGCGAAAAATAAAACACGCACGCACGAATATAAAAAACAAAAAAAAATGACGTCACCGGTACACGACATAAAAATCGTAGTACAAGAGACACGCACGAGAAAATAGAGAGCGAAACAAACAAGGGTCACGTGAAGCACGCAAGAAAACAAAAACGGTTGAGAATTGTAAGGCAAAAAGACAGGGTCTTCGCTCCCCGCCGACGACGGGTATGCATTGACCCTGGGAGAAGGGCGAAGAGGGAAGGTAGAAAGGAGCATTGCATACACTACCGATCTCAAACATTAATTTTAGGGGGAAGATCAGGATTAGAACCCGTGATCTGTTTATTACGGGACTTACGCCGTTACCACTAGACTATTCAATGGTAGTGGGCAACGGTTCAAAATTGTGGGCTTTTACTCGTGGGAATTATCGGGAGGGGGAAACAAAAGAAACTATACTGTTAAGAAATGGAAAATACAAAGTCAGGGTCGTCGCTCCCCACAATTGGTGGATATGCTTGACCCTGGGAGGATGCGAAAAGAGAGAAGTAGAAAGCAAATTCATGCAAAAGTATCGTATTTTATGAAACTGAGAACTCCATATCGGGGTTTCTCGAAAGCGAAAATCGTTTCGACGCGGTCCGGACACCGCTGCCTAATTGAATAATACGCATGGCGCACAAGTCACCATGGTTTCGCCACTAGTCGTTTGTGGCGTGCATATATGCACACTGTTCAAGTACTCGGTGGAAGCGCTGCGGGCCTGCAGCAAATAAATACGGTAAATGGAAACAAAATTTTTCAAAACAGGGTCAATGAAAAAAGAGTAACTGGGGATGTTTGATGTTAATCTATGACGCTCTCGGTTGTCTTTACGAGTTGCAGGGTGAATAGAAAAAAAAAAGGCAATACAGTAACGGAAAAAAGGAATTAGTGTAAAAAATTTGGCTGTGCGTGAGAAACAAACAAAATGGCGAAACAAAATTAAGCAGGTCGTCGAAATTGGAATTTATGCAAATTAGTTCCTACGGTTGGTTGAGATCGGATTTTTATGTGACAACCGGAGACGTCCCTAGAAGCGTTAGTCTGCTACACCGTCAAATCCCTGAGGTCTTGAATAATATCCTTATGTGTTGTGTCAACCCTATTGTTTTCGACTGCAAGTCGATGTGCAATAGCTTTTTTAATGGTAGAAATTATGTGATGAGGTAAAATTTTTCTGTCTTCGTATTTTATGCGGTTTCTGGCTTTCCAGATGTGGTGCCGGGTGAGTGTAAAGATGTATACTAGGTGCTCTGTAAATATTTCAATGTTGGGTGGAATGATAAGTTTTATGATCATGTCTCCGCAGAGCGTGGTGTCAGTGTGTGTAATACGGTTTGTAAGGCGTTGTATGTAGTCCCGTACCGGGGAGAGTACGGGACACGAGGTGAATATGTGAGTGGAGGTCTCTGGGCTCCTCCCACAGAATTGGCACAACGTGGTTGGGTCAAGAGAAAATTGAAAAAATTTGGATGATACGGGTAGTACATCCCAAATAGTTCTGTAGTTGAACGACTTCATTGCGTTGGTGAGGATAGGGTGGTGAACATTGCCCCAGCGACGGTCGTGGGACGCTTGAGAGCCGCCCGCGCCAGGGATATTCGTTTGGGAACAGGTTATTAACCGATAAAGGGTACGGATGGATCCACGGACGAGTTGGTCAAAGGTTAAATTATATTTTTCAATAAGAGATAGGGTTTTACTATAGAAAGGTGAAGGACTAACAGCATGGGGATGGTTGTTGCGCAAGCGCAGATCAAACCGGTGGGAGAGCTGTAGTCCGATGTTATACTCGACCATGGCCATACCGGGGGAGGTTGGGGTGTCGTTCAATCTATGTCTACAGTAGGAAAATATAGGCTGCATAAAGAAAAGATCGCAGTAAAGTGGACAGTTCGCCACGTTATAGCCTCCTCTGTCAAAAGGGAGTGCCAGAGTGTCAATGGGTATGATCAGTTTCGTGTTGTTCGTCATAAACACCTCGCACGCGCTATTCACCCTTCGCCTAAGGGAGTGGGGGATAGGGTATGTCGAGGCCTGGTAAGTGAGTAGGGGTAAAAGTTTGGATTTAGAGATTAATGATTTGGCATTCCAGGTGAGTATGTACCGAGTGTGGTAAGTCATAGAGGAACGGAATGTGCGATAGTGGGCACGCCAGCTCTCGGTTACGCTACCGGCATTGCCGATAACGGTCCCTAAGAGACTGATGTGGGATGACGTCCACTCAAGAGGTGGTAAAGAAGCCAATGGGGGATTTGGCTTGGTAAAGAGGCCTTTGGATTTCGACACATTAAGTGCTAGTCCAGAGGCCGAGTAAAGGAGTTCGAGATGCTGGAATGCACGTGTAACAGAGTAGGGATGCGTCAGGGTGAGGGTTGTGTCATCGGCGTAACTGGGGCACTTGATCACGTGTCTCCCAGGTACGTCGATGCCACGGACGCTTGTGTCTGCCATAAGGGCTAGTGAGAAAGGGGTTGCGGCGATTAGGTAGAGGAAGAGACTCAGGGGGTCCCCTTGCCTCACTCCTCTACCCACAGTGAACAGCGGGCTTTGGTGTCCATTAACTAGAACATTCGACTGCGCGTTTGTGTTAAGTGACTGAACTAGTTTTACAAAGTGTTCAGGGAAACACATTTTAGTCATAACCGAATAAAGCCATTCATGGTCAACTGAATCAAAAGCCTTCTCGAAGTCGAGCGAAATAATGAAAGCATCTGTGCCCCGCTCTATCGCATCACAATAGAGATCTCTCAGCAAAACAGTGGCGTCGGCAATTCGACGGGCGGGCGCAGCAAATTGTTGGGGGTGCAAGACCTTGTCCAGGAGCGCGCGCATGCGATTTGCCAGAATCTTGGTGTAGATTTTAAGGTCAGTGTTAAGCAACGAGATCGGGCGGTAGTTCTTCAGCAGTGTTGTGTCGTTTTTCTTATGGATTAGAGTAACTGTGCCACGTTTCATCTCGTCCGGGACGGTTCCCGACGAGTGTATCGTATTAATGACGTCAGTTAAATCCTGGCCAATGATACGCCAGCACGAGCGGTAGAACTCGACGCTGACGCCATCGGGTCCAGGGGATTTCCCCAACGACATTTGCATAATTGTGTTCAGCACTTCCTCAGCCGTTATGGGCTTACCTAGTGTATCATCATTCGAGTCAAGTTTAGGGGTGACGTGTTGCAGGAAGTGCTGCTGAGCTGCTGTACATGTAGGGCGTTTCGTGTAAAGTTTACTGTAAAAGGTGTGGGCGATGTTAAGCATCTCGTTAGTGTTTTCCGTGTGGCGACCGGAATCATCACACAGTTTAACAATACCAGTATTAGATCTATGTTCAGTGAAACGCTGAAAGAACTCCTTGGTACCCCGATCACCGCGGTCAAAACAGGAAGCTTGGGATTTTAAAATTTTGGCGCGAGCAGATTGTCGCTGGGTGTTGGCCGAAAGGCGTTTTAAAGAGAGGTATTCGGGGAGGAGGGTAGGGTCCCTTGCCAATTGCCCCCAAATAGCCGTAACCCTTTCCTCAAGTTGTTTGGCTTCCGTGTTTGCCTGTTGTCTGTTCTGTTGTGAGTGTGCTATGTTCATTAATTTAATGCGGTGTTTCATGTCGAGCCACCAAGAGAATTTATCCTTGAAGCAGGGGACCTGTAGCGTTCGCCACAAGGCCCACCTGCGTTCAAGTTCCTCCTGGAAGGCGTCTGTTGTGTAAGTGCTAGTGTTATTCTTCCAGATCCCCTTCCCCCTAGGGGGCTGAGGCTCTGTCCGAATCTGTAGTGTTATGATGTCGTGGTCTGAAAGTGAATTTTGTGTGCCAAATTCCGAAATGGGGTGCACATGAGATGAAATGTAAAATCTGTCTAGACGTGATTGAGTGTTATGTTGTCTACGTGTGTAAAAAATACGGTTGCCGTACAGCTTTCGGAAGGAATCCGACAACTGGAGGTTCTCAACAAGGGCGATAAGACCTGACAACTTTTCGTTACTACCACGTAAGGGGGGGAAACGCTCAAGTATCGGGTCCTGCACACCGTTGAAATCACCGGCCAAGAGAGTGGGATGCCTCGAGTAGGTGTAGGTATAAAGGGAGTCGAAGAAAGCATTCCTTAAGGGAGTGCTTTCGGTACGGTTAGGGGCATACACGTTTACGACGTGTATGATTGAATGGTAAAGTCTAATGTCGGCAGCCAAAATTCTACCGTTCCCATCCCCAGAGTGAGAAACAAAGCTAAGGGCGTTATGCTTTAGCAAGATCCCGACTCCGTTCTCCGATCGGGCCCCCGAAAGAGAAGACCAAAAAATCGCTTTATTCGGCTCCCATTCGACGCACCACCCACCCTCCGTCACAGGAGAACTATGCGTCTCCTGGAGGAGAATGGTGTGGGCGTCTAACGACCGGAGGGATGACAATACAGCGGATCGCTTAGCTGGATCGGCCATCCCCCCGACGTTGAATGTGGCTATTTTTAGGAAATTCGCCATGACTATTGATATTGGCGTGTTACAACGGTGTATCAAAAAAAACGCTTCTAGTCCCTAAACGGTATAGTTAAGAGCGTGCATGGGGAAAAACGTTTTACACTCAGAGCATTGGCTACCTTGCCCATCCCCTAACGGATGAGCATGGCCACACGAGCATTTAATGTAGCACTTTTTACAACCCGGGCAAGTTATGGCTTCTCCCTCTTTAGATAGAAGCGTGTCCTGCCCGCACTCACACGAAACGATATTGTGAAAATTTTCAAAACAGGCCCGCTTTCGGTCATCGCCAGAGTTCGACGACGACCTATCACGCTTATTAAGTACCGGTACCTTGTCCTCTCCGCTGGAGTCAGAGAGGTCTCTTGCAGCTTCCAAAAGGTCTTCGAGGATTCCCTCTTTCAGTTGGATTTCCTTCTCTTCGGCCGGGTCGGCCAATAAATCCACTTCTTTGTCTTCAGCCGGGTGGGCCAATAAATCCAAATCTTTGTCCAGTAAATCCAAGTTCGGATCCTGTGTTGGCGGGGAACTGGGCCCTGTTTTCCCGCCGGTAGGGTCGGGGGCACCCGAGGTACCACCCTCAGGATCAGGTGTGGGCCCAGATTTCCGCGGGGTTTGCTTCTTTGTCGCCCCGGGTTTCTTGGCTGCGGCACCCGAAGTGCCTCCCGCGCTCTTCTTTGGTTTCCGCGGCGGGTTTCGTTGTGGCCTTGGGCCAGGAGGGGCGGGGGCACCCGAGGTGCCGCCCTCCGGATACTGAAGATCCTTTCCTTTGTCGGGGGCACCCGAGGTGTCGCCCTCCGGATACTGAAGATCCATTCCTTTGTCGGGGTCACCCGAGGTGACGCCCTCCGGATTCTGAAGTTTCCCATTGTCGGAGGCACCCGAGGTGCCGTCCTCCGGATACTGAAGTTTCCCATTGTCGGGGGCACCCGAGGTGCCGCCCTCCGGATGCTGAAGTTCCTTGTTGGCCTCTGTTGTTAGAGGCTCCAGTGCCTGTGCAACCAGGGTGCCTGTCTCGGTGGCGCTGGACTTCAGGGGGTTGGCATTCGCGTTGCCGCTTTTCTTTCGGTTTCGGCGCCCCTGGACCACCTGAAAACCGTCGTTCTTCTCCGCCCGCACCGGGGTGGAGGTAGCCGAAGGTAGAGGCGGGCCCTCGACCGCTTCCTCTACCGAGTTTTCGGGGGTGTTTTCCCGGCTTTTGAGTGCCTCGCACTCGTCACGCATGTGCCCAAACTGGCGACATACGAAGCACTGCGGTGGTTGGTTGTCATATTCAATGACAAAGGCCAAACCACCCAGTCTGATTTTCGGACCAATTGGGCTTTCCTTGAGGTCAACCGTTTTTGTGTCGAAGGTTCGTTTGCCATCGTACAGGCCCCAACGATCCTTGACCTTCTCGTGCTTCTTGACCTCTCCGTGCTTACGTTCGATGTATGCACGGATTTCCTCGTTGGAGTACCTGGGTGGAACCTCCTTCACCCAAACCCGGGTCCACTCCGAGTCGTAGAGTTTTGCATACTCCACGTTGGGGTGCGACCCGAGTTTCCTTTGCAGCGTGCGCGCACCCTCCTTGGTGCGGCACGTGAAGTCCGTGAGCCCTCCACGGCGCTCGACGATGCCTTCGAGCTCCTGCGCCGGAAAGTTGACCTTTTTCAACAGTTCATAAATGAACTGTCGAGTCTTCCGGGCAGGAAGCTTGGCTAGTACTTCAGTCTCCCGACTGAAAGGTGGAAGGTTGCGGCTTGCAACGACATTCCACGCCTTGGCCATGGTCGAAACTCGTTCAAGCGGAACGGTGAGTTTCGACGTTAATTCTCCTTCAAAGGTCGACCTTGCAGCAGGAAGGTTCGACCGTGACGTCACTAGGTCGAAATCGACTTCGACTTGCTGTGACGACGTATCAGCAGTTGGGCCGGCGCCCTGCACGCTGGGTGACCGACTGGTCCTTTCCACGCAAGAGCCCTGAAAAGGGCTGGGAGCCCCGGACGTTCGTCGGTCTGGGATGGGGGTGGGTGGAGAAAGCGGGCCGGGGTGTCGTGGGTGCTGGTGTCGAAGGTTTGGGCTCTGCCTTACCGGGCTGGGGTCGCGCTCGGGGGCAGGCTTGGGGGGGCACAGGCCTCGTGTCCACAAGGTGACGCACGAGGTGGCCGGGGTAGCAGGTGGGGAGTCAACTACCCTTTGTGGTGAACACACGGGGTAGTTCGGGTAAGAACGTTTGCGACGGCAATAGAAGTCCGCACAAACGTTAGGCCTAACAGGGGTGGAAACAGTAGATGGGGTAAACGCACAGGGAGCCGAAATGACTTCTATTCGCGCCAGTTCCACGTGTAAATCTATTGACTTAACTTGCTGATGGCACGGATAAGGGGCAATCAATATAATACTGATGCTTACCTTATTCACATAGAATGCCGTTGTGAGGTAACAGGCGGCTACCAACCGCCCGCACAAGCTTGGATTTGCGCTACCACGTGAGTTATTCAATGTAAGAAGGCAAGAAAAGGATCGAAAACTGTCGGGGTCGCTCCCATCGGGCCCAGCATGGTAAAGTACGGGGCAAAACGAGCGAAAAGTGCTGAATTTCCGAGCTGCTGTAGTCCGTCAGCAGGTTTTCCTTACGCTCATCCCCTTTAATTGCGACTTTACAGGGCCAGTTGAGGCACGCAGGTGTGCACCCAGCCGGTAATTACCGGCGCGACTTGCTGGAGCCTGTCTGCTGATGACGTAATTACGTATGCTAATTAGCCGTCCAGCCCGCGCAGCTTTGCGCTGTAGTTCAGCTACTGCACAACGGGGAGCCTCGTTGGCGCCCTCATCGACGTATTTTAAGGCCCAGCAACATGTCATATAATAAATAAACAAAGAATTAAACGGCCCGCAGCAGTTCGGAACCCAGTTTAAATTGATTAGAGTCGAAAAAATGGCACAAAAAGATGTGCTGATGCTTACCTTATTCAAATAGAATGCCGTTGTGAGGTAACAGGCGGCTACCAACCGCCCGCACAAGCTTGGATTTGCGCTACCACGTGAGTTATTCAATGTAAGAAGGCAAGAAAAGGATCGAAAACTGTCGGGGTCGCTCCCATCGGGCCCAGCATGGTAAAGTACGGGGCAAAACGAGCGAAAAGTGCTGAATTTCCGAGCTGCTGTAGTCCGTCAGCAGGTTTTCCTTACGCTCATCCCCTTTAATTGCGACTTTACAGGGCCAGTTGAGGCACGCAGGTGTGCACCCAGCCGGTAATTACCGGCGCGACTTGCTGGAGCCTGTCTGCTGATGACGTAATTACGTATGCTAATTAGCCGTCCAGCCCGCGCAGCTTTGCGCTGTAGTTCAGCTACTGCACAACGGGGAGCCTCGTTGGCGCCCTCATCGACGTATTTTAAGGCCCAGCAACATGTCATATAATAAATAAACAAAGAATTAAACGGCCCGCAGCAGTTCGGAACCCAGTTTAAATTGATTAGAGTCGAAAAAATGGCACAAAAAGATGTGCTGATGCTTACCTTATTCAAATAGAATGCCGTTGTGAGGTAACAGGCGGCTACCAACCGCCCGCACAAGCTTGGATTTGCGCTACCACGTGAGTTATTCAATGTAAGAAGGCAAGAAAAGGATCGAAAACTGTCGGGGTCGCTCCCATCGGGCCCAGCATGGTAAAGTACGGGGCAAAACGAGCGAAAAGTGCTGAATTTCCGAGCTGCTGTAGTCCGTCAGCAGGTTTTCCTTACGCTCATCCCCTTTAATTGCGACTTTACAGGGCCAGTTGAGGCACGCAGGTGTGCACCCAGCCGGTAATTACCGGCGCGACTTGCTGGAGCCTGTCTGCTGATGACGTAATTACGTATGCTAATTAGCCGTCCAGCCCGCGCAGCTTTGCGCTGTAGTTCAGCTACTGCACAACGGGGAGCCTCGTTGGCGCCCTCATCGACGTATTTTAAGGCCCAGCAACATGTCATATAATAAATAAACAAAGAATTAAACGGCCCGCAGCAGTTCGGAACCCAGTTTAAATTGATTAGAGTCGAAAAAATGGCACAAAAAGATGTGCTGATGCTTACCTTATTCAAATAGAATGCCGTTGTGAGGTAACAGGCGGCTACCAACCGCCCGCACAAGCTTGGATTTGCGCTACCACGTGAGTTATTCAATGTAAGAAGGCAAGAAAAGGATCGAAAACTGTCGGGGTCGCTCCCATCGGGCCCAGCATGGTAAAGTACGGGGCAAAACGAGCGAAAAGTGCTGAATTTCCGAGCTGCTGTAGTCCGTCAGCAGGTTTTCCTTACGCTCATCCCCTTTAATTGCGACTTTACAGGGCCAGTTGAGGCACGCAGGTGTGCACCCAGCCGGTAATTACCGGCGCGACTTGCTGGAGCCTGTCTGCTGATGACGTAATTACGTATGCTAATTAGCCGTCCAGCCCGCGCAGCTTTGCGCTGTAGTTCAGCTACTGCACAACGGGGAGCCTCGTTGGCGCCCTCATCGACGTATTTTAAGGCCCAGCAACATGTCATATAATAAATAAACAAAGAATTAAACGGCCCGCAGCAGTTCGGAACCCAGTTTAAATTGATTAGAGTCGAAAAAATGGCACAAAAAGATGTGCTGATGCTTACCTTATTCAAATAGAATGCCGTTGTGAGGTAACAGGCGGCTACCAACCGCCCGCACAAGCTTGGATTTGCGCTACCACGTGAGTTATTCAATGTAAGAAGGCAAGAAAAGGATCGAAAACTGTCGGGGTCGCTCCCATCGGGCCCAGCATGGTAAAGTACGGGGCAAAACGAGCGAAAAGTGCTGAATTTCCGAGCTGCTGTAGTCCGTCAGCAGGTTTTCCTTACGCTCATCCCCTTTAATTGCGACTTTACAGGGCCAGTTGAGGCACGCAGGTGTGCACCCAGCCGGTAATTACCGGCGCGACTTGCTGGAGCCTGTCTGCTGATGACGTAATTACGTATGCTAATTAGCCGTCCAGCCCGCGCAGCTTTGCGCTGTAGTTCAGCTACTGCACAACGGGGAGCCTCGTTGGCGCCCTCATCGACGTATTTTAAGGCCCAGCAACATGTCATATAATAAATAAACAAAGAATTAAACGGCCCGCAGCAGTTCGGAACCCAGTTTAAATTGATTAGAGTCGAAAAAATGGCACAAAAAGATGTGCTGATGCTTACCTTATTCAAATAGAATGCCGTTGTGAGGTAACAGGCGGCTACCAACCGCCCGCACAAGCTTGGATTTGCGCTACCACGTGAGTTATTCAATGTAAGAAGGCAAGAAAAGGATCGAAAACTGTCGGGGTCGCTCCCATCGGGCCCAGCATGGTAAAGTACGGGGCAAAACGAGCGAAAAGTGCTGAATTTCCGAGCTGCTGTAGTCCGTCAGCAGGTTTTCCTTACGCTCATCCCCTTTAATTGCGACTTTACAGGGCCAGTTGAGGCACGCAGGTGTGCACCCAGCCGGTAATTACCGGCGCGACTTGCTGGAGCCTGTCTGCTGATGACGTAATTACGTATGCTAATTAGCCGTCCAGCCCGCGCAGCTTTGCGCTGTAGTTCAGCTACTGCACAACGGGGAGCCTCGTTGGCGCCCTCATCGACGTATTTTAAGGCCCAGCAACATGTCATATAATAAATAAACAAAGAATTAAACGGCCCGCAGCAGTTCGGAACCCAGTTTAAATTGATTAGAGTCGAAAAAATGGCACAAAAAGATGTGCTGATGCTTACCTTATTCAAATAGAATGCCGTTGTGAGGTAACAGGCGGCTACCAACCGCCCGCACAAGCTTGGATTTGCGCTACCACGTGAGTTATTCAATGTAAGAAGGCAAGAAAAGGATCGAAAACTGTCGGGGTCGCTCCCATCGGGCCCAGCATGGTAAAGTACGGGGCAAAACGAGCGAAAAGTGCTGAATTTCCGAGCTGCTGTAGTCCGTCAGCAGGTTTTCCTTACGCTCATCCCCTTTAATTGCGACTTTACAGGGCCAGTTGAGGCACGCAGGTGTGCACCCAGCCGGTAATTACCGGCGCGACTTGCTGGAGCCTGTCTGCTGATGACGTAATTACGTATGCTAATTAGCCGTCCAGCCCGCGCAGCTTTGCGCTGTAGTTCAGCTACTGCACAACGGGGAGCCTCGTTGGCGCCCTCATCGACGTATTTTAAGGCCCAGCAACATGTCATATAATAAATAAACAAAGAATTAAACGGCCCGCAGCAGTTCGGAACCCAGTTTAAATTGATTAGAGTCGAAAAAATGGCACAAAAAGATGTGCTGATGCTTACCTTATTCAAATAGAATGCCGTTGTGAGGTAACAGGCGGCTACCAACCGCCCGCACAAGCTTGGATTTGCGCTACCACGTGAGTTATTCAATGTAAGAAGGCAAGAAAAGGATCGAAAACTGTCGGGGTCGCTCCCATCGGGCCCAGCATGGTAAAGTACGGGGCAAAACGAGCGAAAAGTGCTGAATTTCCGAGCTGCTGTAGTCCGTCAGCAGGTTTTCCTTACGCTCATCCCCTTTAATTGCGACTTTACAGGGCCAGTTGAGGCACGCAGGTGTGCACCCAGCCGGTAATTACCGGCGCGACTTGCTGGAGCCTGTCTGCTGATGACGTAATTACGTATGCTAATTAGCCGTCCAGCCCGCGCAGCTTTGCGCTGTAGTTCAGCTACTGCACAACGGGGAGCCTCGTTGGCGCCCTCATCGACGTATTTTAAGGCCCAGCAACATGTCATATAATAAATAAACAAAGAATTAAACGGCCCGCAGCAGTTCGGAACCCAGTTTAAATTGATTAGAGTCGAAAAAATGGCACAAAAAGATGTGCTGATGCTTACCTTATTCAAATAGAATGCCGTTGTGAGGTAACAGGCGGCTACCAACCGCCCGCACAAGCTTGGATTTGCGCTACCACGTGAGTTATTCAATGTAAGAAGGCAAGAAAAGGATCGAAAACTGTCGGGGTCGCTCCCATCGGGCCCAGCATGGTAAAGTACGGGGCAAAACGAGCGAAAAGTGCTGAATTTCCGAGCTGCTGTAGTCCGTCAGCAGGTTTTCCTTACGCTCATCCCCTTTAATTGCGACTTTACAGGGCCAGTTGAGGCACGCAGGTGTGCACCCAGCCGGTAATTACCGGCGCGACTTGCTGGAGCCTGTCTGCTGATGACGTAATTACGTATGCTAATTAGCCGTCCAGCCCGCGCAGCTTTGCGCTGTAGTTCAGCTACTGCACAACGGGGAGCCTCGTTGGCGCCCTCATCGACGTATTTTAAGGCCCAGCAACATGTCATATAATAAATAAACAAAGAATTAAACGGCCCGCAGCAGTTCGGAACCCAGTTTAAATTGATTAGAGTCGAAAAAATGGCACAAAAAGATGTGCTGATGCTTACCTTATTCAAATAGAATGCCGTTGTGAGGTAACAGGCGGCTACCAACCGCCCGCACAAGCTTGGATTTGCGCTACCACGTGAGTTATTCAATGTAAGAAGGCAAGAAAAGGATCGAAAACTGTCGGGGTCGCTCCCATCGGGCCCAGCATGGTAAAGTACGGGGCAAAACGAGCGAAAAGTGCTGAATTTCCGAGCTGCTGTAGTCCGTCAGCAGGTTTTCCTTACGCTCATCCCCTTTAATTGCGACTTTACAGGGCCAGTTGAGGCACGCAGGTGTGCACCCAGCCGGTAATTACCGGCGCGACTTGCTGGAGCCTGTCTGCTGATGACGTAATTACGTATGCTAATTAGCCGTCCAGCCCGCGCAGCTTTGCGCTGTAGTTCAGCTACTGCACAACGGGGAGCCTCGTTGGCGCCCTCATCGACGTATTTTAAGGCCCAGCAACATGTCATATAATAAATAAACAAAGAATTAAACGGCCCGCAGCAGTTCGGAACCCAGTTTAAATTGATTAGAGTCGAAAAAATGGCACAAAAAGATGTGCTGATGCTTACCTTATTCAAATAGAATGCCGTTGTGAGGTAACAGGCGGCTACCAACCGCCCGCACAAGCTTGGATTTGCGCTACCACGTGAGTTATTCAATGTAAGAAGGCAAGAAAAGGATCGAAAACTGTCGGGGTCGCTCCCATCGGGCCCAGCATGGTAAAGTACGGGGCAAAACGAGCGAAAAGTGCTGAATTTCCGAGCTGCTGTAGTCCGTCAGCAGGTTTTCCTTACGCTCATCCCCTTTAATTGCGACTTTACAGGGCCAGTTGAGGCACGCAGGTGTGCACCCAGCCGGTAATTACCGGCGCGACTTGCTGGAGCCTGTCTGCTGATGACGTAATTACGTATGCTAATTAGCCGTCCAGCCCGCGCAGCTTTGCGCTGTAGTTCAGCTACTGCACAACGGGGAGCCTCGTTGGCGCCCTCATCGACGTATTTTAAGGCCCAGCAACATGTCATATAATAAATAAACAAAGAATTAAACGGCCCGCAGCAGTTCGGAACCCAGTTTAAATTGATTAGAGTCGAAAAAATGGCACAAAAAGATGTGCTGATGCTTACCTTATTCAAATAGAATGCCGTTGTGAGGTAACAGGCGGCTACCAACCGCCCGCACAAGCTTGGATTTGCGCTACCACGTGAGTTATTCAATGTAAGAAGGCAAGAAAAGGATCGAAAACTGTCGGGGTCGCTCCCATCGGGCCCAGCATGGTAAAGTACGGGGCAAAACGAGCGAAAAGTGCTGAATTTCCGAGCTGCTGTAGTCCGTCAGCAGGTTTTCCTTACGCTCATCCCCTTTAATTGCGACTTTACAGGGCCAGTTGAGGCACGCAGGTGTGCACCCAGCCGGTAATTACCGGCGCGACTTGCTGGAGCCTGTCTGCTGATGACGTAATTACGTATGCTAATTAGCCGTCCAGCCCGCGCAGCTTTGCGCTGTAGTTCAGCTACTGCACAACGGGGAGCCTCGTTGGCGCCCTCATCGACGTATTTTAAGGCCCAGCAACATGTCATATAATAAATAAACAAAGAATTAAACGGCCCGCAGCAGTTCGGAACCCAGTTTAAATTGATTAGAGTCGAAAAAATGGCACAAAAAGATGTGCTGATGCTTACCTTATTCAAATAGAATGCCGTTGTGAGGTAACAGGCGGCTACCAACCGCCCGCACAAGCTTGGATTTGCGCTACCACGTGAGTTATTCAATGTAAGAAGGCAAGAAAAGGATCGAAAACTGTCGGGGTCGCTCCCATCGGGCCCAGCATGGTAAAGTACGGGGCAAAACGAGCGAAAAGTGCTGAATTTCCGAGCTGCTGTAGTCCGTCAGCAGGTTTTCCTTACGCTCATCCCCTTTAATTGCGACTTTACAGGGCCAGTTGAGGCACGCAGGTGTGCACCCAGCCGGTAATTACCGGCGCGACTTGCTGGAGCCTGTCTGCTGATGACGTAATTACGTATGCTAATTAGCCGTCCAGCCCGCGCAGCTTTGCGCTGTAGTTCAGCTACTGCACAACGGGGAGCCTCGTTGGCGCCCTCATCGACGTATTTTAAGGCCCAGCAACATGTCATATAATAAATAAACAAAGAATTAAACGGCCCGCAGCAGTTCGGAACCCAGTTTAAATTGATTAGAGTCGAAAAAATGGCACAAAAAGATGTGCTGATGCTTACCTTATTCAAATAGA
Organism: Phallusia mammillata; assembly: GCF_965637545.1. Lineage (NCBI taxonomy): Eukaryota > Metazoa > Chordata > Ascidiacea > Phlebobranchia > Ascidiidae > Phallusia > Phallusia mammillata. Next base: position 11,247,328 of record NC_137254.1, on the reverse strand, counting down.
ATGCCGTTGTGAGGTAACAGGCGGCTACCAACCGCCCGCACAAGCTTGGATTTGCGCTACCACGTGAGTTATTCAATGTAAGAAGGCAAGAAAAGGATCGAAAACTGTCGGGGTCGCTCCCATCGGGCCCAGCATGGTAAAGTACGGGGCAAAACGAGCGAAAAGTGCTGAATTTCCGAGCTGCTGTAGTCCGTCAGCAGGTTTTCCTTACGCTCATCCCCTTTAATTGCGACTTTACAGGGCCAGTTGAGGCACGCAGGTGTGCACCCAGCCGGTAATTACCGGCGCGACTTGCTGGAGCCTGTCTGCTGATGACGTAATTACGTATGCTAATTAGCCGTCCAGCCCGCGCAGCTTTGCGCTGTAGTTCAGCTACTGCACAACGGGGAGCCTCGTTGGCGCCCTCATCGACGTATTTTAAGGCCCAGCAACATGTCATATAATAAATAAACAAAGAATTAAACGGCCCGCAGCAGTTCGGAACCCAGTTTAAATTGATTAGAGTCGAAAAAATGGCACAAAAAGATGTGCTGATGCTTACCTTATTCAAATAGAATGCCGTTGTGAGGTAACAGGCGGCTACCAACCGCCCGCACAAGCTTGGATTTGCGCTACCACGTGAGTTATTCAATGTAAGAAGGCAAGAAAAGGATCGAAAACTGTCGGGGTCGCTCCCATCGGGCCCAGCATGGTAAAGTACGGGGCAAAACGAGCGAAAAGTGCTGAATTTCCGAGCTGCTGTAGTCCGTCAGCAGGTTTTCCTTACGCTCATCCCCTTTAATTGCGACTTTACAGGGCCAGTTGAGGCACGCAGGTGTGCACCCAGCCGGTAATTACCGGCGCGACTTGCTGGAGCCTGTCTGCTGATGACGTAATTACGTATGCTAATTAGCCGTCCAGCCCGCGCAGCTTTGCGCTGTAGTTCAGCTACTGCACAACGGGGAGCCTCGTTGGCGCCCTCATCGACGTATTTTAAGGCCCAGCAACATGTCATATAATAAATAAACAAAGAATTAAACGGCCCGCAGCAGTTCGGAACCCAGTTTAAATTGATTAGAGTCGAAAAAATGGTGTCTCTTTTGTTTATTGTAACGCCAATAAACGAAGCGATACGAAAAACTCAATGCGATAATAAAAACAAACAACGAAATCATCAGGCCGATGAATTTCGGGCACGTCACGCCTGACAACGCGGTGCCGTTACCCCTCGGGGTTGGTCAATAAGAGAAGAAGAAAGCCAGGGCCATTACTCCCCGCCTTGGCGGATATGCTTGGGCCCTGCGAGAAGCGGCGCGAAGTGAAAAGAAAAAGGTAAAGACGTCACGAGTACCCGACATAGAAATCGTAGTACGAATAGCGAAAAATAAAACACGCACGCACGAATATAAAAACAAAAAAAAATGACGTCACCGGTACACGACATAAAAATCGTAGTACAAGAGACACGCACGAGAAAATAGAGAGCGAAACAAACAAGGGTCACGTGAAGCACGCAAGAAAACAAAAACGGTTGAGAATTGTAAGGCAAAAAGACAGGGTCTTCGCTCCCCGCCGACGACGGGTATGCATTGACCCTGGGAGAAGGGCGAAGAGGGAAGGTAGAAAGGAGCATTGCATACACTACCGATCTCAAACATTAATTTTAGGGGGAAGATCAGGATTAGAACCCGTGATCTGTTTATTACGGGACTTACGCCGTTACCACTAGACTATTCAATGGTAGTGGGCAACGGTTCAAAATTGTGGGCTTTTTCTCGTGGGAATTATCGGGAGGGGGAAACAAAAGAAACTATACTGTTAAGAAATGGAAAATACAAAGTCAGGGTCGTCGCTCCCCACAATTGGTGGATATGCTTGACCCTGGGAGGATGCGAAAAGAGAGAAGTAGAAAGCAAATTCATGCAAAAGTATCGTATTTTATGAAACTGAGAACTCCATATCGGGGTTTCTCGAAAGCGAAAATCGTTTCGACGCGGTCCGGACACCGCTGCCTAATTGAATAATACGCATGGCGCACAAGTCACCATGGTTTCGCCACTAGTCGTTTGTGGCGTGCATATATGCACACTGTTCAAGTACTCGGTGGAAGCGCTGCGGGCCTGCAGCAAATAAATACGGTAAATGGAAACAAAATTTTTCAAAACAGGGTCAATGAAAAAGAAGTAACTGGGGATGTTTGATGTTAATCTATGACGCTCTCGGTTGTCTTGCAGGGTGAATAGAAAAAAAGGCAATACAGTAACGGAAAAAAAGAATTAGTGTAAAAAATTTGGCTGTGCGTGAGAAACAAACAAAATGGCGAAACAAAATTAAGCAGGTCGTCGAAATTGGAATTTATGCAAATTAGTTCCTACGGTTGGTTGAGATCGGATTTTTATGTGACAACCGGAGACGTCCCTAGAAGCGTTAGTCTGCTACACCGTCAAATCCCTGAGGTCTTGAATAATATCCTTATGTGTTGTGTCAACCCTATTGTTTTCGACTGCAAGTCGATGTGCAATAGCTTTTTTAATGGTAGAAATTATGTGATGAGGTAAAATTTTTCTGTCTTCGTATTTTATGCGGTTTCTGGCTTTCCAGATGTGGTGCCGAGTGAGTGTAAAGATATATACTAGGTGCTCTGTAAATATTTCAATGTTGGGTGGAATGATAAGTTTTATGATCATGTCTCCGCAGAGCGTGGTGTCAGTGTGTGTAATACGGTTTGTAAGGCGTTGTATGTAGTCCCGTACCGGGGAGAGTACGGGACACGAGGTGAAAATGTGAGTGGAGGTCTCTGGGCTCCTCCCACAGAATTGGCACAACGTGGTTGGGTCAAGAGAAAATTGAAAAAATTTGGAGGATACGGGTAGTACATCCCAAATAGTTCTGTAGTTGAACGACTTCATTGCGTTGGTGAGGATAGGGTGGTGAACATTGCCCCAGCGACGGTCGTGGGACGCTTGAGAGCCGCCCGCGCCAGGGATATTCGTTTGGGAACAGGTTATTAACCGATAAAGGGTACGGATGGATCCACGGACGAGTTGGTCAAAGGTTAAATTATATTTTTCAATAAGAGATAGGGTTTTACTATAGAAAGGTGAAGGACTAACAGCATGGGGATGGTTGTTGCGCAAGCGCAGATCAAACCGGTGGGAGAGCTGTAGTCCGATGTTATACTCGACCATGGCCATACCGGGGGAGGTTGGGGTGTCGTTCAATCTATGTCTACAGTAGGAAAATATAGGCTGCATAAAGAAAAGATCGCAGTAAAGTGGACAGTTCGCCACGTTGTAGCCTCCTCTGTCAAAAGGGAGTGCCAGAGTGTCAATGGGTATGATCAGTTTCGTGTTGTTCGTCATAAACACCTCGCACGCGCTATTCACCCTTCGCCTAAGGGAGTGGGGGATAGGGTATGTCGAGGCCTGGTAAGTGAGTAGGGGTAAAAGTTTGGATTTAGAGATTAATGATTTGGCATTCCAGGTGAGTATGTACCGAGTGTGGTAAGTCATAGAGGAACGGAATGTGCGATAGTGGGCACGCCAGCTCTCGGTTACGCTACCGGCATTGCCGATAACGGTCCCCAAGAGACTGATGTGGGATGACGTCCACTCAAGAGGTGGTAAAGAAGCCAATGGGGGATTTGGCTTGGTAAAGAGGCCTTTGGATTTCGACACATTAAGTGCTAGTCCAGAGGCCGAGTAAAGGAGTTCGAGATGCTGGAATGCACGTGTAACAGAGTAGGGATGCGTCAGGGTGAGGGTTGTGTCATCGGCGTAACTGGGGCACTTGATCACGTGTCTCCCAGGTACGTCGATGCCACGGACGCTTGTGTCTGCCGTAAGGGCTAGTGAGAAAGGGGTTGCGGCGATTAGGTAGAGGAAGAGACTCAGGGGGTCCCCTTGCCTCACTCCTCTACCCACAGTGAACAGCGGGCTTTGGTGTCCATTAACTAGAACATTCGACTGCGCGTTTGTGTTAAGTGACTGAACTAGTTTTACAAAGTGTTCAGGGAAACACATTTTAGTCATAACCGAATAAAGCCATTCATGGTCAACTGAATCAAAAGCCTTCTCGAAGTCGAGCGAAATAATGAAAGCATCTGTGCCCCGCTCTATCGCATCACAATAGAGATCTCTCAGCAAAACAGTGGCGTCGGCAATTCGACGGGCGGGCGCAGCAAATTGTTGGGGGTGCAAGACCTTGTCCAGGAGCGCGCGCATGCGATTTGCCAGAATCTTGGTGTAGATTTTAAGGTCAGTGTTAAGCAACGAGATCGGGCGGTAGTTCTTCAGCAGTGTTGTGTCGTTTTTCTTATGGATTAGAGTAACTGTGCCACGTTTCATCTCGTCCGGGACGGTTCCCGACGAGTGTATCGTATTAATGACGTCAGTTAAATCCTGGCCAATGATACGCCAGCACGAGCGGTAGAACTCGACGCTGACGCCATCGGGTCCAGGGGATTTCCCCAACGACATTTGCATAATTGTGTTCAGCACTTCCTCAGCCGTTATGGGCTTACCTAGTGTATCATCATTCGAGTCAAGTTTAGGGGTGACGTGTTGCAGGAAGTGCTGCTGAGCTGCTGTACATGTAGGGCGTTTCGTGTAAAGTTTACTGTAAAAGGTGTGGGCGATGTTAAGCATCTCGTTAGTGTTTTCCGTGTGGCGACCGGAATCATCACACAGTTTAACAATACCAGTATTAGATCTATGTTCAGTGAAACGCTGAAAGAACTCCTTGGTACCCCGATCACCGCGGTCAAAACAGGAAGCTTGGGATTTTAAAATTTTGGCGCGAGCAGATTGTCGCTGGGTGTTGGCCGAAAGGCGTTTTAAAGAGAGGTATTCGGGGAGGAGGGTAGGGTCCCTTGCCAATTGCCCCCAAATAGCCGTAACCCTTTCCTCAAGTTGTTTGGCTTCCGTGTTTGCCTGTTGTCTGTTCTGTTGTGAGTGTGCTATGTTCATTAATTTAATGCGGTGTTTCATGTCGAGCCACCAAGAGAATTTATCCTTGAAGCAGGGGACCTGTAGCGTTCGCCACAAGGCCCACCTGCGTTCAAGTTCCTCCTGGAAGGCGTCTGTTGTGTAAGTGCTAGTGTTATTCTTCCAGATCCCCTTCCCCCTAGGGGGCTGAGGCTCTGTCCGAATCTGTAGTGTTATGATGTCGTGGTCTGAAAGTGAATTTTGTGTGCCAAATTCCGAAATGGGGTGCACATGAGATGAAATGTAAAATCTGTCTAGACGTGATTGAGTGTTATGTTGTCTACGTGTGTAAAAAATACGGTTGCCGTACAGCTTTCGGAAGGAATCCGACAACTGGAGGTTCTCAACAAGGGCGATAAGACCTGACAACTTTTCGTTACTACCACGTAAGGGGGGGAAACGCTCAAGTATCGGGTCCTGCACACCGTTGAAATCACCGGCCAAGAGAGTGGGATGCCTCGAGTAGGTGTAGGTATAAAGGGAGTCGAAGAAAGCATTCCTTAAGGGAGTGCTTTCGGTACGGTTAGGGGCATACACGTTTACGACGTGTATGATTGAATGGTAAAGTCTAATGTCGGCAGCCAAAATTCTACCGTTCCCATCCCCAGAGTGAGAAACAAAGCTAAGGGCGTTATGCTTTAGCAAGATCCCGACTCCGTTCTCCGATCGGGCCCCCGAAAGAGAAGACCAAAAAATCGCTTTATTCGGCTCCCATTCGACGCACCACCCACCCTCCGTCACAGGAGAACTATGCGTCTCCTGGAGGAGAATGATGTGGGCGTCTAACGACCGGAGGGATGACAATACAGCGGATCGCTTAGCTGGATCGGCCATCCCCCCGACGTTGAATGTGGCTATTTTTAGGAAATTCGCCATGACTATTGATATTGGCGTGTTACAACGGTGTATCAAAAAAAAACGCTTCTAGTCCCTAAACGGTATAGTTAAGAGCGTGCATGGGGAAAAACGTTTTACACTCAGAGCATTGGCTACCTTGCCCATCCCCTAACGGATGAGCATGGCCACACGAGCATTTAATGTAGCACTTTTTACAACCCGGACAAGTTATGGCTTCTCCCTCTTTAGATAGAAGCGTGTCCTGCCCGCACTCACACGAAACGATATTGTGAAAATTTTCAAAACAGGCCCGCTTTCGGTCATCGCCAGAGTTCGACGACGACCTATCACGCTTATTAAGTATCGGTACCTTGTCCTCTCCGCTGGAGTCAGAGAGGTCTCTTGCAGCTTCCAAAAGGTCTTCGAGGATTCCCTCTTTCAGTTGGATTTCCTTCTCTTCGGCCGGGTCGGCCAATAAATCCACTTCTTTGTCTTCAGCCGGGTGGGCCAATAAATCCAAATCTTTGTCCAGTAAATCCAAGTCCGGATCCTGTGTTGGCGGGGAACTGGGCCCTGTTTTCCCGCCGGTAGGGTCGGGGGCACCCGAGGTACCACCCTCAGGATCAGGTGTGGGCCCAGATTTCCGCGGGGTTTGCTTCTTTGTCGCCCCGGGTTTCTTGGCTGCGGCACCCGAAGTGCCTCCCGCGCTCTTCTTTGGTTTCCGCGGCGGGTTTCGTTGTGGCCTTGGGCCAGGAGGGGCGGGGGCACCCGAGGTGCCGCCCTCCGGATACTGAAGATCCTTTCCTTTGTCGGGGGCACCCGAGGTGTCGCCCTCCGGATACTGAAGATCCTTTCCTTTGTCGGGGTCACCCGAGGTGACGCCCTCCGGATTCTGAAGTTTCCCATTGTCGGAGGCACCCGAGGTGCCGTCCTCCGGATACTGAAGTTTCCCATTGTCGGGGGCACCCGAGGTGCCGCACTCCGGATGCTGAAGTTCCTTGTTGGCCTCTGTTGTTAGAGGCTCCAGTGCCTGTGCAACCAGGGTGCCTGTCTCGGTGGCACTGGACTTCAGGGGGTTGGCATTCGCGTTGCCGCTTTTCTTTCGGTTTCGGTGCCCCTGGACCACCTGAAAACCGTCGTTCTTCTCCGCCCGCACCGGGGTGGAGGTAGCCGAAGGTAGAGGCGGGCCCTCGACCGCTTCCTCTACCGAGTTTTCGGGTGTGTTTTCCCGGCTTTTGAGTGCCTCGCACTCGTCACGCATGTGCCCAAACTGGCGACATACGAAGCACTGCGGTGGTTGGTTGTCATATTCAATGACAAAGGCCAAACCACCCAGTCTGATTTTCGGACCAATTGGGCTTTCCTTGAGGTCAACCGTTTTTGTGTCGAAGGTTCGTTTGCCATCGTACAGGCCCCAACGATCCTTGACCTTCTCGTGCTTCTTGACCTCTCCGTGCTTACGTTCGATGTATGCACGGATTTCCTCGTTGGAGTACCTGGGTGGAACCTCCTTCACCCAAACCCGGGTCCACTCCGAGTCGTAGAGTTTTGCATACTCCACGTTGGGGTGCGACCCGAGTTTCCTTTGTAGCGTGCGCGCACCCTCCTTGGTGCGGCACGTGAAGTCCGTGAGCCCTCCACGGCGCTCGACGATGCCTTCGAGCTCCTGCGCCGGAAAGTTGACCTTTTTCAACAGTTCATAAATGAACTGTCGAGTCTTCCGGGCAGGAAGCTTGGCTAGTACTTCAGTCTCCCGACTGAAAGGTGGAAGGTTGCGGCTTGCAACGACATTCCACGCCTTGGCCATGGTCGAAACTCGTTCAAGCGGAACGGTGAGTTTCGACGTTAATTCTCCTTCAAAGGTCGACCTTGCAGCAGGAAGGTTCGACCGTGACGTCACTAGGTCGAAATCGACTTCGACTTGCTGTGACGACGTATCAGCAGTTGGGCCGGCGCCCTGCACGCTGGGTGACCGACTGGTCCTTTCCACGCAAGAGCCCTGAAAAGGGCTGGGAGCCCCGGACGTTCGTCGGTCTGGGATGGGGGTGGGTGGAAAAAGCGGGCCGGGGTGTCGTGGGTGCTGGTGTCGAAGGTTTGGGCTCTGCCTTACCGGGCTGGGGTCGCGCTCGGGGGCAGGCTTGGGGGGGCACAGGCCTCGTGTCCACAAGGTGACGCACGAGGT
>NC_137254.1:11190266-11239145 GCF_965637545.1 Phallusia mammillata | reverse complement strand
AAAAAGATGTGCTGATGCTTACCTTATTCAAATAGAATGCCGTTGTGAGGTAACAGGCGGCTACCAACCGCCCGCACAAGCTTGGATTTGCGCTACCACGTGAGTTATTCAATGTAAGAAGGCAAGAAAAGGATCGAAAACTGTCGGGGTCGCTCCCATCGGGCCCAGCATGGTAAAGTACGGGGCAAAACGAGCGAAAAGTGCTGAATTTCCGAGCTGCTGTAGTCCGTCAGCAGGTTTTCCTTACGCTCATCCCCTTTAATTGCGACTTTACAGGGCCAGTTGAGGCACGCAGGTGTGCACCCAGCCGGTAATTACCGGCGCGACTTGCTGGAGCCTGTCTGCTGATGACGTAATTACGTATGCTAATTAGCCGTCCAGCCCGCGCAGCTTTGCGCTGTAGTTCAGCTACTGCACAACGGGGAGCCTCGTTGGCGCCCTCATCGACGTATTTTAAGGCCCAGCAACATGTCATATAATAAATAAACAAAGAATTAAACGGCCCGCAGCAGTTCGGAACCCAGTTTAAATTGATTAGAGTCGAAAAAATGGCACAAAAAGATGTGCTGATGCTTACCTTATTCAAATAGAATGCCGTTGTGAGGTAACAGGCGGCTACCAACCGCCCGCACAAGCTTGGATTTGCGCTACCACGTGAGTTATTCAATGTAAGAAGGCAAGAAAAGGATCGAAAACTGTCGGGGTCGCTCCCATCGGGCCCAGCATGGTAAAGTACGGGGCAAAACGAGCGAAAAGTGCTGAATTTCCGAGCTGCTGTAGTCCGTCAGCAGGTTTTCCTTACGCTCATCCCCTTTAATTGCGACTTTACAGGGCCAGTTGAGGCACGCAGGTGTGCACCCAGCCGGTAATTACCGGCGCGACTTGCTGGAGCCTGTCTGCTGATGACGTAATTACGTATGCTAATTAGCCGTCCAGCCCGCGCAGCTTTGCGCTGTAGTTCAGCTACTGCACAACGGGGAGCCTCGTTGGCGCCCTCATCGACGTATTTTAAGGCCCAGCAACATGTCATATAATAAATAAACAAAGAATTAAACGGCCCGCAGCAGTTCGGAACCCAGTTTAAATTGATTAGAGTCGAAAAAATGGCACAAAAAGATGTGCTGATGCTTACCTTATTCAAATAGAATGCCGTTGTGAGGTAACAGGCGGCTACCAACCGCCCGCACAAGCTTGGATTTGCGCTACCACGTGAGTTATTCAATGTAAGAAGGCAAGAAAAGGATCGAAAACTGTCGGGGTCGCTCCCATCGGGCCCAGCATGGTAAAGTACGGGGCAAAACGAGCGAAAAGTGCTGAATTTCCGAGCTGCTGTAGTCCGTCAGCAGGTTTTCCTTACGCTCATCCCCTTTAATTGCGACTTTACAGGGCCAGTTGAGGCACGCAGGTGTGCACCCAGCCGGTAATTACCGGCGCGACTTGCTGGAGCCTGTCTGCTGATGACGTAATTACGTATGCTAATTAGCCGTCCAGCCCGCGCAGCTTTGCGCTGTAGTTCAGCTACTGCACAACGGGGAGCCTCGTTGGCGCCCTCATCGACGTATTTTAAGGCCCAGCAACATGTCATATAATAAATAAACAAAGAATTAAACGGCCCGCAGCAGTTCGGAACCCAGTTTAAATTGATTAGAGTCGAAAAAATGGCACAAAAAGATGTGCTGATGCTTACCTTATTCAAATAGAATGCCGTTGTGAGGTAACAGGCGGCTACCAACCGCCCGCACAAGCTTGGATTTGCGCTACCACGTGAGTTATTCAATGTAAGAAGGCAAGAAAAGGATCGAAAACTGTCGGGGTCGCTCCCATCGGGCCCAGCATGGTAAAGTACGGGGCAAAACGAGCGAAAAGTGCTGAATTTCCGAGCTGCTGTAGTCCGTCAGCAGGTTTTCCTTACGCTCATCCCCTTTAATTGCGACTTTACAGGGCCAGTTGAGGCACGCAGGTGTGCACCCAGCCGGTAATTACCGGCGCGACTTGCTGGAGCCTGTCTGCTGATGACGTAATTACGTATGCTAATTAGCCGTCCAGCCCGCGCAGCTTTGCGCTGTAGTTCAGCTACTGCACAACGGGGAGCCTCGTTGGCGCCCTCATCGACGTATTTTAAGGCCCAGCAACATGTCATATAATAAATAAACAAAGAATTAAACGGCCCGCAGCAGTTCGGAACCCAGTTTAAATTGATTAGAGTCGAAAAAATGGCACAAAAAGATGTGCTGATGCTTACCTTATTCAAATAGAATGCCGTTGTGAGGTAACAGGCGGCTACCAACCGCCCGCACAAGCTTGGATTTGCGCTACCACGTGAGTTATTCAATGTAAGAAGGCAAGAAAAGGATCGAAAACTGTCGGGGTCGCTCCCATCGGGCCCAGCATGGTAAAGTACGGGGCAAAACGAGCGAAAAGTGCTGAATTTCCGAGCTGCTGTAGTCCGTCAGCAGGTTTTCCTTACGCTCATCCCCTTTAATTGCGACTTTACAGGGCCAGTTGAGGCACGCAGGTGTGCACCCAGCCGGTAATTACCGGCGCGACTTGCTGGAGCCTGTCTGCTGATGACGTAATTACGTATGCTAATTAGCCGTCCAGCCCGCGCAGCTTTGCGCTGTAGTTCAGCTACTGCACAACGGGGAGCCTCGTTGGCGCCCTCATCGACGTATTTTAAGGCCCAGCAACATGTCATATAATAAATAAACAAAGAATTAAACGGCCCGCAGCAGTTCGGAACCCAGTTTAAATTGATTAGAGTCGAAAAAATGGCACAAAAAGATGTGCTGATGCTTACCTTATTCAAATAGAATGCCGTTGTGAGGTAACAGGCGGCTACCAACCGCCCGCACAAGCTTGGATTTGCGCTACCACGTGAGTTATTCAATGTAAGAAGGCAAGAAAAGGATCGAAAACTGTCGGGGTCGCTCCCATCGGGCCCAGCATGGTAAAGTACGGGGCAAAACGAGCGAAAAGTGCTGAATTTCCGAGCTGCTGTAGTCCGTCAGCAGGTTTTCCTTACGCTCATCCCCTTTAATTGCGACTTTACAGGGCCAGTTGAGGCACGCAGGTGTGCACCCAGCCGGTAATTACCGGCGCGACTTGCTGGAGCCTGTCTGCTGATGACGTAATTACGTATGCTAATTAGCCGTCCAGCCCGCGCAGCTTTGCGCTGTAGTTCAGCTACTGCACAACGGGGAGCCTCGTTGGCGCCCTCATCGACGTATTTTAAGGCCCAGCAACATGTCATATAATAAATAAACAAAGAATTAAACGGCCCGCAGCAGTTCGGAACCCAGTTTAAATTGATTAGAGTCGAAAAAATGGCACAAAAAGATGTGCTGATGCTTACCTTATTCAAATAGAATGCCGTTGTGAGGTAACAGGCGGCTACCAACCGCCCGCACAAGCTTGGATTTGCGCTACCACGTGAGTTATTCAATGTAAGAAGGCAAGAAAAGGATCGAAAACTGTCGGGGTCGCTCCCATCGGGCCCAGCATGGTAAAGTACGGGGCAAAACGAGCGAAAAGTGCTGAATTTCCGAGCTGCTGTAGTCCGTCAGCAGGTTTTCCTTACGCTCATCCCCTTTAATTGCGACTTTACAGGGCCAGTTGAGGCACGCAGGTGTGCACCCAGCCGGTAATTACCGGCGCGACTTGCTGGAGCCTGTCTGCTGATGACGTAATTACGTATGCTAATTAGCCGTCCAGCCCGCGCAGCTTTGCGCTGTAGTTCAGCTACTGCACAACGGGGAGCCTCGTTGGCGCCCTCATCGACGTATTTTAAGGCCCAGCAACATGTCATATAATAAATAAACAAAGAATTAAACGGCCCGCAGCAGTTCGGAACCCAGTTTAAATTGATTAGAGTCGAAAAAATGGCACAAAAAGATGTGCTGATGCTTACCTTATTCAAATAGAATGCCGTTGTGAGGTAACAGGCGGCTACCAACCGCCCGCACAAGCTTGGATTTGCGCTACCACGTGAGTTATTCAATGTAAGAAGGCAAGAAAAGGATCGAAAACTGTCGGGGTCGCTCCCATCGGGCCCAGCATGGTAAAGTACGGGGCAAAACGAGCGAAAAGTGCTGAATTTCCGAGCTGCTGTAGTCCGTCAGCAGGTTTTCCTTACGCTCATCCCCTTTAATTGCGACTTTACAGGGCCAGTTGAGGCACGCAGGTGTGCACCCAGCCGGTAATTACCGGCGCGACTTGCTGGAGCCTGTCTGCTGATGACGTAATTACGTATGCTAATTAGCCGTCCAGCCCGCGCAGCTTTGCGCTGTAGTTCAGCTACTGCACAACGGGGAGCCTCGTTGGCGCCCTCATCGACGTATTTTAAGGCCCAGCAACATGTCATATAATAAATAAACAAAGAATTAAACGGCCCGCAGCAGTTCGGAACCCAGTTTAAATTGATTAGAGTCGAAAAAATGGCACAAAAAGATGTGCTGATGCTTACCTTATTCAAATAGAATGCCGTTGTGAGGTAACAGGCGGCTACCAACCGCCCGCACAAGCTTGGATTTGCGCTACCACGTGAGTTATTCAATGTAAGAAGGCAAGAAAAGGATCGAAAACTGTCGGGGTCGCTCCCATCGGGCCCAGCATGGTAAAGTACGGGGCAAAACGAGCGAAAAGTGCTGAATTTCCGAGCTGCTGTAGTCCGTCAGCAGGTTTTCCTTACGCTCATCCCCTTTAATTGCGACTTTACAGGGCCAGTTGAGGCACGCAGGTGTGCACCCAGCCGGTAATTACCGGCGCGACTTGCTGGAGCCTGTCTGCTGATGACGTAATTACGTATGCTAATTAGCCGTCCAGCCCGCGCAGCTTTGCGCTGTAGTTCAGCTACTGCACAACGGGGAGCCTCGTTGGCGCCCTCATCGACGTATTTTAAGGCCCAGCAACATGTCATATAATAAATAAACAAAGAATTAAACGGCCCGCAGCAGTTCGGAACCCAGTTTAAATTGATTAGAGTCGAAAAAATGGCACAAAAAGATGTGCTGATGCTTACCTTATTCAAATAGAATGCCGTTGTGAGGTAACAGGCGGCTACCAACCGCCCGCACAAGCTTGGATTTGCGCTACCACGTGAGTTATTCAATGTAAGAAGGCAAGAAAAGGATCGAAAACTGTCGGGGTCGCTCCCATCGGGCCCAGCATGGTAAAGTACGGGGCAAAACGAGCGAAAAGTGCTGAATTTCCGAGCTGCTGTAGTCCGTCAGCAGGTTTTCCTTACGCTCATCCCCTTTAATTGCGACTTTACAGGGCCAGTTGAGGCACGCAGGTGTGCACCCAGCCGGTAATTACCGGCGCGACTTGCTGGAGCCTGTCTGCTGATGACGTAATTACGTATGCTAATTAGCCGTCCAGCCCGCGCAGCTTTGCGCTGTAGTTCAGCTACTGCACAACGGGGAGCCTCGTTGGCGCCCTCATCGACGTATTTTAAGGCCCAGCAACATGTCATATAATAAATAAACAAAGAATTAAACGGCCCGCAGCAGTTCGGAACCCAGTTTAAATTGATTAGAGTCGAAAAAATGGCACAAAAAGATGTGCTGATGCTTACCTTATTCAAATAGAATGCCGTTGTGAGGTAACAGGCGGCTACCAACCGCCCGCACAAGCTTGGATTTGCGCTACCACGTGAGTTATTCAATGTAAGAAGGCAAGAAAAGGATCGAAAACTGTCGGGGTCGCTCCCATCGGGCCCAGCATGGTAAAGTACGGGGCAAAACGAGCGAAAAGTGCTGAATTTCCGAGCTGCTGTAGTCCGTCAGCAGGTTTTCCTTACGCTCATCCCCTTTAATTGCGACTTTACAGGGCCAGTTGAGGCACGCAGGTGTGCACCCAGCCGGTAATTACCGGCGCGACTTGCTGGAGCCTGTCTGCTGATGACGTAATTACGTATGCTAATTAGCCGTCCAGCCCGCGCAGCTTTGCGCTGTAGTTCAGCTACTGCACAACGGGGAGCCTCGTTGGCGCCCTCATCGACGTATTTTAAGGCCCAGCAACATGTCATATAATAAATAAACAAAGAATTAAACGGCCCGCAGCAGTTCGGAACCCAGTTTAAATTGATTAGAGTCGAAAAAATGGCACAAAAAGATGTGCTGATGCTTACCTTATTCAAATAGAATGCCGTTGTGAGGTAACAGGCGGCTACCAACCGCCCGCACAAGCTTGGATTTGCGCTACCACGTGAGTTATTCAATGTAAGAAGGCAAGAAAAGGATCGAAAACTGTCGGGGTCGCTCCCATCGGGCCCAGCATGGTAAAGTACGGGGCAAAACGAGCGAAAAGTGCTGAATTTCCGAGCTGCTGTAGTCCGTCAGCAGGTTTTCCTTACGCTCATCCCCTTTAATTGCGACTTTACAGGGCCAGTTGAGGCACGCAGGTGTGCACCCAGCCGGTAATTACCGGCGCGACTTGCTGGAGCCTGTCTGCTGATGACGTAATTACGTATGCTAATTAGCCGTCCAGCCCGCGCAGCTTTGCGCTGTAGTTCAGCTACTGCACAACGGGGAGCCTCGTTGGCGCCCTCATCGACGTATTTTAAGGCCCAGCAACATGTCATATAATAAATAAACAAAGAATTAAACGGCCCGCAGCAGTTCGGAACCCAGTTTAAATTGATTAGAGTCGAAAAAATGGCACAAAAAGATGTGCTGATGCTTACCTTATTCAAATAGAATGCCGTTGTGAGGTAACAGGCGGCTACCAACCGCCCGCACAAGCTTGGATTTGCGCTACCACGTGAGTTATTCAATGTAAGAAGGCAAGAAAAGGATCGAAAACTGTCGGGGTCGCTCCCATCGGGCCCAGCATGGTAAAGTACGGGGCAAAACGAGCGAAAAGTGCTGAATTTCCGAGCTGCTGTAGTCCGTCAGCAGGTTTTCCTTACGCTCATCCCCTTTAATTGCGACTTTACAGGGCCAGTTGAGGCACGCAGGTGTGCACCCAGCCGGTAATTACCGGCGCGACTTGCTGGAGCCTGTCTGCTGATGACGTAATTACGTATGCTAATTAGCCGTCCAGCCCGCGCAGCTTTGCGCTGTAGTTCAGCTACTGCACAACGGGGAGCCTCGTTGGCGCCCTCATCGACGTATTTTAAGGCCCAGCAACATGTCATATAATAAATAAACAAAGAATTAAACGGCCCGCAGCAGTTCGGAACCCAGTTTAAATTGATTAGAGTCGAAAAAATGGCACAAAAAGATGTGCTGATGCTTACCTTATTCAAATAGAATGCCGTTGTGAGGTAACAGGCGGCTACCAACCGCCCGCACAAGCTTGGATTTGCGCTACCACGTGAGTTATTCAATGTAAGAAGGCAAGAAAAGGATCGAAAACTGTCGGGGTCGCTCCCATCGGGCCCAGCATGGTAAAGTACGGGGCAAAACGAGCGAAAAGTGCTGAATTTCCGAGCTGCTGTAGTCCGTCAGCAGGTTTTCCTTACGCTCATCCCCTTTAATTGCGACTTTACAGGGCCAGTTGAGGCACGCAGGTGTGCACCCAGCCGGTAATTACCGGCGCGACTTGCTGGAGCCTGTCTGCTGATGACGTAATTACGTATGCTAATTAGCCGTCCAGCCCGCGCAGCTTTGCGCTGTAGTTCAGCTACTGCACAACGGGGAGCCTCGTTGGCGCCCTCATCGACGTATTTTAAGGCCCAGCAACATGTCATATAATAAATAAACAAAGAATTAAACGGCCCGCAGCAGTTCGGAACCCAGTTTAAATTGATTAGAGTCGAAAAAATGGCACAAAAAGATGTGCTGATGCTTACCTTATTCAAATAGAATGCCGTTGTGAGGTAACAGGCGGCTACCAACCGCCCGCACAAGCTTGGATTTGCGCTACCACGTGAGTTATTCAATGTAAGAAGGCAAGAAAAGGATCGAAAACTGTCGGGGTCGCTCCCATCGGGCCCAGCATGGTAAAGTACGGGGCAAAACGAGCGAAAAGTGCTGAATTTCCGAGCTGCTGTAGTCCGTCAGCAGGTTTTCCTTACGCTCATCCCCTTTAATTGCGACTTTACAGGGCCAGTTGAGGCACGCAGGTGTGCACCCAGCCGGTAATTACCGGCGCGACTTGCTGGAGCCTGTCTGCTGATGACGTAATTACGTATGCTAATTAGCCGTCCAGCCCGCGCAGCTTTGCGCTGTAGTTCAGCTACTGCACAACGGGGAGCCTCGTTGGCGCCCTCATCGACGTATTTTAAGGCCCAGCAACATGTCATATAATAAATAAACAAAGAATTAAACGGCCCGCAGCAGTTCGGAACCCAGTTTAAATTGATTAGAGTCGAAAAAATGGCACAAAAAGATGTGCTGATGCTTACCTTATTCAAATAGAATGCCGTTGTGAGGTAACAGGCGGCTACCAACCGCCCGCACAAGCTTGGATTTGCGCTACCACGTGAGTTATTCAATGTAAGAAGGCAAGAAAAGGATCGAAAACTGTCGGGGTCGCTCCCATCGGGCCCAGCATGGTAAAGTACGGGGCAAAACGAGCGAAAAGTGCTGAATTTCCGAGCTGCTGTAGTCCGTCAGCAGGTTTTCCTTACGCTCATCCCCTTTAATTGCGACTTTACAGGGCCAGTTGAGGCACGCAGGTGTGCACCCAGCCGGTAATTACCGGCGCGACTTGCTGGAGCCTGTCTGCTGATGACGTAATTACGTATGCTAATTAGCCGTCCAGCCCGCGCAGCTTTGCGCTGTAGTTCAGCTACTGCACAACGGGGAGCCTCGTTGGCGCCCTCATCGACGTATTTTAAGGCCCAGCAACATGTCATATAATAAATAAACAAAGAATTAAACGGCCCGCAGCAGTTCGGAACCCAGTTTAAATTGATTAGAGTCGAAAAAATGGCACAAAAAGATGTGCTGATGCTTACCTTATTCAAATAGAATGCCGTTGTGAGGTAACAGGCGGCTACCAACCGCCCGCACAAGCTTGGATTTGCGCTACCACGTGAGTTATTCAATGTAAGAAGGCAAGAAAAGGATCGAAAACTGTCGGGGTCGCTCCCATCGGGCCCAGCATGGTAAAGTACGGGGCAAAACGAGCGAAAAGTGCTGAATTTCCGAGCTGCTGTAGTCCGTCAGCAGGTTTTCCTTACGCTCATCCCCTTTAATTGCGACTTTACAGGGCCAGTTGAGGCACGCAGGTGTGCACCCAGCCGGTAATTACCGGCGCGACTTGCTGGAGCCTGTCTGCTGATGACGTAATTACGTATGCTAATTAGCCGTCCAGCCCGCGCAGCTTTGCGCTGTAGTTCAGCTACTGCACAACGGGGAGCCTCGTTGGCGCCCTCATCGACGTATTTTAAGGCCCAGCAACATGTCATATAATAAATAAACAAAGAATTAAACGGCCCGCAGCAGTTCGGAACCCAGTTTAAATTGATTAGAGTCGAAAAAATGGCACAAAAAGATGTGCTGATGCTTACCTTATTCAAATAGAATGCCGTTGTGAGGTAACAGGCGGCTACCAACCGCCCGCACAAGCTTGGATTTGCGCTACCACGTGAGTTATTCAATGTAAGAAGGCAAGAAAAGGATCGAAAACTGTCGGGGTCGCTCCCATCGGGCCCAGCATGGTAAAGTACGGGGCAAAACGAGCGAAAAGTGCTGAATTTCCGAGCTGCTGTAGTCCGTCAGCAGGTTTTCCTTACGCTCATCCCCTTTAATTGCGACTTTACAGGGCCAGTTGAGGCACGCAGGTGTGCACCCAGCCGGTAATTACCGGCGCGACTTGCTGGAGCCTGTCTGCTGATGACGTAATTACGTATGCTAATTAGCCGTCCAGCCCGCGCAGCTTTGCGCTGTAGTTCAGCTACTGCACAACGGGGAGCCTCGTTGGCGCCCTCATCGACGTATTTTAAGGCCCAGCAACATGTCATATAATAAATAAACAAAGAATTAAACGGCCCGCAGCAGTTCGGAACCCAGTTTAAATTGATTAGAGTCGAAAAAATGGCACAAAAAGATGTGCTGATGCTTACCTTATTCAAATAGAATGCCGTTGTGAGGTAACAGGCGGCTACCAACCGCCCGCACAAGCTTGGATTTGCGCTACCACGTGAGTTATTCAATGTAAGAAGGCAAGAAAAGGATCGAAAACTGTCGGGGTCGCTCCCATCGGGCCCAGCATGGTAAAGTACGGGGCAAAACGAGCGAAAAGTGCTGAATTTCCGAGCTGCTGTAGTCCGTCAGCAGGTTTTCCTTACGCTCATCCCCTTTAATTGCGACTTTACAGGGCCAGTTGAGGCACGCAGGTGTGCACCCAGCCGGTAATTACCGGCGCGACTTGCTGGAGCCTGTCTGCTGATGACGTAATTACGTATGCTAATTAGCCGTCCAGCCCGCGCAGCTTTGCGCTGTAGTTCAGCTACTGCACAACGGGGAGCCTCGTTGGCGCCCTCATCGACGTATTTTAAGGCCCAGCAACATGTCATATAATAAATAAACAAAGAATTAAACGGCCCGCAGCAGTTCGGAACCCAGTTTAAATTGATTAGAGTCGAAAAAATTTTTTTTTTTTTTTTTTTTTTTTTTTTTTTTTTTTTTTTTTTTTTTTTTTTTTTTCTTTGTAGAGGCCCCGACCCCGCCTCAACATGTGACGACCGGCCGATAATAAAATTATCTTGTCGCCTCCATAAAACAAGGGCATGTTTATCCCCACAAGTTAACTAAAACAGTACGAAAAAAAACTTAGTGCGCGGCAGGACGATGTAGAACATTTTATCATTATTTCAAAAGTATTGGTTAAGTTTACACAAGTGTAAAAGAGGGGGGATATTTTAACAAAGGCATGATAATTAAACAGATATTTCTTAACAAAGGGAATTAGTACTCTTAAAAAAGGTTATTGTTGCAAAGAACATAGAATGTCAACACATGGCACATTTTCATATACTACTCGTAACACAATATGTACAACAGCAAGTATAACGGACATGTTATAATTAGACAACGGTGAATCTGTTCTTTACGTGGCTGCGTGAAAGTAGTCCGTGTCTAGACCGAATTTTACTTCAGTATAGTTTTCGCCGTATTTTTGGACAAAAGTTTGTATTTCTGTTTTGAATTTGGTAAAGATTTTGGCAGCAATTTTGTTTGCAAATGAATTAGTATTATCAAGGTATTTATTAAGCAAATCTAATACTTGCTTTTCTTTAATAATTTTGGATCGCCAGATTGTAAATAATTTAATTTGCCAAAGAGGTATGTCCGAATTGTAGTAATTTAAAAGGATTTGATTTGGGTTAGTGTTGAGGTGAATTTGGAGTTCGTTGCGCAGAATTTTTTCGAGGTAGACTAGGATTAAGTTACTAATAGGACACTTCGTTAGAAGGTGTTCAATGTTATCGTTTCTATCTTTACAGAATTTACAACGGTTAATTTTGGTTGTGCCATCCCGCAATGTTAAGCGATTTTTGGAGCGATCAAAATCACCCCATTTGAAAGCTTTGTGTATGGTTAAGTATGTAGTCTGTCGGTCCATGTTGTTGAAAAAGTGCCTTATTCCTTGTTGTAGGAATAAAGCGCGTTTCCAACTGTAATCTTCAATGGTTGTTGGGGTACAATTAACTTCCTTTTTCTTTATCAGCTCGTAATAAAAATGGCGTAGTTTGGCTTTTTTCCAATTGAATTCATTATTTTCATCAATTAAAAGCAAATAAGTTTTATAAATTTGATTCCAGTCTCTATTAGGTTTCCATGCTTTAGGTGTGGTATTGTCGAATAGCGAAGGTTTTATGATTTTTAATTTGGTGCCGAGATTGTAGATCGCCCAGCGCTGCCAGATTTCGCAGATGTTTTCGCAATTAATTAGATCACGTAGTTTTTCAAGTTTTAACGAGTTTATTTTAGTTTCCAGATCAGGGAGTTTTAAACCGCCTTTATTTTTTTGCGATATTAATTTCTTTCGGGACATTTGTTCTATCTTTCTAGGAAACCAGAAAAATTGGAAAATTATATAGTTAATTTCTTTGATATAGGTTTGAGTTGGATTTACCACTCTAGCCACAAATAGTATCTTGGGAAAAATAAGCGTATTAATTATGGCGATTTTACCAATAAAGGAAAGTTTGCGTCGTGCGAAGGTTGTTGTAATGTGTTTTGCATGCCGTATGATGGGGGCCCAATTTTCTCGCGTGTCGAATTGAGTTCTTTTGCATTTTAGCCCAAGTATTTTGATAGTAGGTTTTATAAAGTCAGGGTAGAGTATATTTAATTCGTTAAATAAATTTTGAGATATTGGGAGTATTTCTGTTTTGGTTTGATTGATCTTTTGACCAGATGCCTGTTGATACAAATTCATAATGTTAAAAATTTCCAAAAGGGATTGTTTATTAGACACGAGAAATGTCGAGTCATCCGCGAATTGTTGGATTTTTGTTTCTATTTTACCAATTTTTATACCATTTATTTGTTTATTGTTATTTACGGCTTGTATTAGCGCTTGGCATACAGCCACGTAAAGAATCATCGATAAGCCACACCCTTGGCGGACGCCGCGGTTTATATATATTTTATTTGTTTTTCTTCCGTTTACATTTACAATGCTCGTGATGTTTTTGTATAAAATTTGGATCCAATTTCTAGTATATATGTTAACGTTTAAAGCTTCCAAAATTTTGTTCACAAAATCATGATCCACAGTGTCAAATGCTTTTTCTATGTCGATTTGAATTAAGGCCAAAGGGGTTTGTTTTGAATGGCTATACTCGATTGCGGTTTGGATGTTATAATGAATGTGCTGGATGTAGCGTTTGTCTAGTCCACATTTTTGCTCAATGCTAATTTTGTTGTTAAGCTCGTTTTGGAGTCTTTTCGCAACCGTTTTACTAATTATTTTGTAGTCTGCGTTAAGTAAAGAAATGGGTCGCCAGTTTTTTATCAGAGTTTTATCTTGTTTTTTTGGTATGAGTTTGACGCTTGCATTTTTCAAAGAGGGTGGGAGTTCGTTTGCTAGATAAATATTATATACGAGTTCTATAAAGTTTTCTTTTAAAATAGGCCAAAAATGGTTATAAAATTCCACAGGAATTCCATCATCGCCGGGAGACGAGTTTTTGTTCATTAAGTTTTTGGATTGCTCTAATTCTTCAATTGTTATTGGTGAGTCTATTGATTGTTCAGGATATGTAGTAATTTGGGAAAGGAAATGATTTTGGGCAGATACATTAATCGTGTTTTCAGTTTGCCAAAGGCTTTTATAGAAGTGGTAGACCTCGTGTGTAATTGTGTCTTCATCGGTTGTTATTTGATCGCCTATTTTTAGGGATCTAATACTCGAATTTTCTTGTTTTATTTGTTCTGTGTTGAAGAAAGACTTATCAGGTTTCTCTTCATCACAGAAATCTTTAATTCGAGCTCTAACTTTTGCACCGTAAAGGGGTTTTTCATTGTCATTTTTAAGCTTTTTTTGGAGGTCAAGAAGTTTTAAATTTGGTTCTACGCTATTGGGATTCATTAGGCTCATATATAATTCAAAGAGTTCCTGCGTTTTTTGACGTTCTAACCTTTCGAGTTGCTTTAGTTTAATTGCAAACGTAATTGTTTTCTTCCTAATCTTTCGCTTTAGCGAGTCCCACCAACCGAAGAACGATTGGTAGGAGTCTTTTTCTTTTTCGAAGTCGAGTATTAGGTTCTTAATTAGTGAAGTATATTCTTCATTTTGCAAAAGGGATACGTTTAATTTCCATTTGACTTTTCCCCATTTTTTTTCCACACTAAAGTTAATTTTGATAAAGGGAGCAAAGTTATGGTCCGAAAAAGATACATGTTTGTGATTTGCCGAGTTGATTTTATGGATGAGATTAATATTGCAGTAAAAGCGGTCAAGTCTTCTAGAGGAGTTGGTAGTTATCCGAGTGTATACTTTTTTATTCGGGTGAAAGTAACGGAAACAGTCTGTTAGGCAGCATTGTGTCGTTACTTTTTTCCATTCGTTTACGTCTGATTCGTTCCTAGTATTTTTGTTCATAGAGTCTAACTGATTCTCGATAAAGTTGAAGTCCCCCCCAATAATTGTATGGGAGTTAGGCTTGCTTTCGATAAAGTTTGGGATTTGTTTGATTAATGTAGTCCTATCTTTTCTGTTCTGTGGACCGGAGGGTAGATAAACGTTTAATATATTATACGTTTGTTTGTTAATTTCAAAAGTTATTGTTTGGATTTTGCTTTCGATCATGATTTTGTGATTTATTGCCAAATTTTGTGCAAAATTCTTTCTTATTAAGATAAGAGTTCCGTCAAATTTATGTTTTGGATTGTTATCATTTGAATTTCTCCAAACCGAATTGAAGTATAGTAAAAAGTTGTTTTGGTTTGTCCAATTGTTTAAATTGTTTTGGTTCGCTAAGTGTACTTCCTGAATCAAATAGATCTCGGAGTCATCATCGTTTACGTAAGCAGTTAAATTGTTTAGTTTATTGTCTATTCCATTAATGTTAATAGATGTGATTTTTGCCATGTTGGCAGTAAAGAGTCTAGAGTTTTGTTGGTGTCTTTAGTCTTTAGTCTGAGGTTAGGTACAACTACCTCCTGCCTTTCTTTCTCTTCTTCTTGGGCTTTTCTGTCGAACTACTGTTACTTCTTTTTTGCTTTGAGTTGTTGTCTTTTAAAAAGTCCTGCGGACGAGGACTTTTGCGCTCAGCTTCGTCCAAGCTATCTTCTTCTGGTTCATCTTCTTCTGAAGGTGCAGAGAGAGAGTGTGTGGATTCGAGAGGAGGAACCGACTCGTCAAAAGTTACTTTTGTGAGGGCAGTATTGAGTTTTACCGGGTGTGGAGTATGAGGTGGAGTATGAGATGGAATAGAGATAGGAGATTTATGAGTTGGGGTTGGCGGGAGGATTCGTCTCGCTGAGCCTGGAGTTCTGTAGGTAGACGGAGGAGAGGGAGTATCGTCTGGATGTGTTAAGGACTTCTCCATTGCTCCCTTTTCTTTGCTATTGCCTGCGTGTTGCTTTTTGGGGGATGAAGAGCTGTCTGGGTGGGTTAAGGATTTATTTCTTAACTCTGTTTGAAAGGCTTCTTCTGATGCTTGTGCTTGGTCAGCCTCAACCTGAGTTTCCTGTATAGGCTCATCAGTGGATTTCTGTATATCTTGGGACATGTGAGCATCAGAAGATATAGGAACTTCGGGAGAATTGCCTGTTGTTGGCGACTTGTCTTGGTTTTCGTCAGAATGGGAGTCAAGATTGATAGGTGGAGACGGATCTTCTACTTCTACGTTTTGGTTAAACAGCTTATTGTGCTTGTCTTCTTGGACTTTTATTTGATGCAGCACTTGCGAGAGGTCCTCAGCAGAAGTTTGGTCCGGCATTTTCCCTTTGGGGGTGGACGTCTTCTCAGACTCCTTGATTGTTGGGTAGTCTCGTCTGTATTTTTTCTTTGCTGCTTTTTCTGCTTCTTTATCAACCTCTTTTTCTGTTTCTGATTCTGGTTCTGTAGCTGGATCAGAGTTAGTTACAGGAGACTCCCACGGGCAATCTCTTGCTCGGTGATCTTTCTCACCACAGATTTTGCATTTCTCTCTTCTTTGGCATTGGTTTGTCCAATGGCCCCTCTGCATGCAGGACTTGCATGAGGGGCCAAAGGATTCACCTGGCTTAGCGATTTGTATCTCATGCCCGTATATAGTTGCAACTATCGGGACATTATCAAGGATGGCTTCCTCAAGAAAGAGATGGACATAGCCATTACAGACTTCGGGATATCTCTTGTATGTGAGAAAGGTGTGCTTTGAGTAGATTCCCCAGTCTAACTTCTCAGCGGCGGTGGCAAATTGTCTTGTGCCGAACTCTGCCGGAACGGGGAACAGAGTAAGGCGAGTCAATGGCTTTGGAGGATGGAAACTCTTCAAGATAAGAGTATAATGCTCATCATCATGATAACGGAAGCCGTTTTTGAATTTTTTATGAAGCTGCGATAGCTCGTGTGTGTATTCCTCAGCGAAAGTAATTTTAAAAATTGACTGGCGTCGGTTTACACAACGGCACGCGACCAGCATCTTCTTATATGCAGATAAAGGTAGTCCTTCTACATAAAACATCGCCATGAATTCTTCAAAGCGGCAGTTCTGCTTCGTCGTTATCTGGATATGGAGCGACCTAAACTCGTCAAAGAAGTGTTTAAGACCCATAGTAAGAGTTTGATGATGACTCCGAGATATTA
This sequence comes from Phallusia mammillata, assembly GCF_965637545.1. NCBI lineage: Eukaryota > Metazoa > Chordata > Ascidiacea > Phlebobranchia > Ascidiidae > Phallusia > Phallusia mammillata. The sequence goes on along the minus strand of NC_137254.1, from coordinate 11,222,951 downwards.
GGGGAGAGAAGAAAGGAGCCCTACAAGGGTGTGGCTGTTCTACACTGCGATTTGGAATTTTTTATACTATTTCTATGTGCTTTCTGTTTGTGGGAAGTCCCTCGCCTGCGCAAAAGTATGCAAACAGGGGAAGTCCCGAAAAAAAGAAAATTCAACAACTAAGAGGGGGAATCCCCAGCTAGCAACAACGACTAAGGGGAAGTCCCTTCAAGATAACAAGTTCTTGAGGGGGACTTAGAACTTAGTCAGCAAAGAGCAACACAAGTAACTAGGCAATCAGGAAGACAGGGCGTTGATTGCTTAGTACGTCACACAGCAAAAGGGGAAGTACCAGTGAGCACTCGAGGCGGCAGCCTTGGAGTGGTCAGTGGCTCTTACCCCCAAAAAAACACAAAGCACTCAAGCGACACGCCGCCTTGAACGCTCTAACGTGGAGAGCGTAATCAGCGGGGTGGCGCAAGAGGGCAAGGGTGACAGGGACAAGGTCAACGCAAAACAATGGCGCGACAACGATTAAGTCGAGAGTGTTAACAAATTACACAAGGTGGCGTGCTAAGGCCTTATGGGCACACTAGGGGCCGTTATTTAAAGAGAAGGTGCCTTAGGGGCAGTTCAGCCAAAAAGGGTGCCTTAGGGGCAGTTTAGTCTGAAAGGTGCCTTACAGGCTGTTACGTTACTAGACCAGTTAGAATCTAAAACAAACACCAGAGGGCCTTTAGAAGGCAGTTACAGTTAAAGTTACCAGTTACCAGAACGCTATCGGGAAAAACTAACGTTTGCCGGTTAAGTTGTCAGAAAAAAACACAAAATAAACAAACAAACAGAGTCTGCAAGCGCCTATGCGCACTTACTGTACAACACAAAATAAGCTAACACTGCCTGCCTGAAGCAACTAAAGGTGTAGCGCACCGATAAGCATGCAAAAAAAACACACACCAAGCAACGTGCAATGCTTTCTGATTCTATCGAAGTCAGGTATATGCTTACCTTATTCAAATAGAATGCCGTTTTGGGGTAACAGGCGGTTACCAACCGCCCGTACAAACTTGGATTTGCGCTACCACGTGAGTTACTTGGTGTAAGGAGGCAAGAAAAGGATCGAAAACTATCGGGGTCGCTCCAATCGTGGCCAGTATGGTAAAGTACGGGGCAAAAGCAGCGAAAACTGCTGAATTGCCGAGCTGCTGTAGCCCGTCAGCCGGTTTTCCTTACGCTCATGCGCTTTAATTGCGACTTTTACATGGCCAGTTCAGGCACGCAGGTGTGTGCAGTCAGCCGGTAATTACCGGGTGGGCTCCGGCGCGACTGTCTGCTGATGACGTAATTACGTATGCTAATTAGCCGTCCAGCCCGCGCAGGTGTGCGCTGTAGTTCAGCTACTGCACCACGGGGAGCCTCGTTGGCGCCACCTTCGACGTAGTTTAAGGCCCAGCAACATGTCAAATAATAAACAAACAAAGAAATAAACGGCCCGCAACAGTTCGGAACCAGTTTGAATTGATTAGAGTCAAAAAATGAGCACAGATCGTGCTGATGCTTACCTTATTCAAATAGAATGCCGTTTTGGGGTAACAGGCGGTTACCAACCGCCCGTACAAACTTGGATTTGCGCTACCACGTGAGTTACTTGGTGTAAGGAGGCAAGAAAAGGATCGAAAACTATCGGGGTCGCTCCAATCGTGGCCAGTATGGTAAAGTACGGGGCAAAAGCAGCGAAAACTGCTGAATTGCCGAGCTGCTGTAGCCCGTCAGCCGGTTTTCCTTACGCTCATGCGCTTTAATTGCGACTTTTACATGGCCAGTTCAGGCACGCAGGTGTGTGCAGTCAGCCGGTAATTACCGGGTGGGCTCCGGCGCGACTGTCTGCTGATGACGTAATTACGTATGCTAATTAGCCGTCCAGCCCGCGCAGGTGTGCGCTGTAGTTCAGCTACTGCACCACGGGGAGCCTCGTTGGCGCCACCTTCGACGTAGTTTAAGGCCCAGCAACATGTCAAATAATAAACAAACAAAGAAATAAACGGCCCGCAACAGTTCGGAACCAGTTTGAATTGATTAGAGTCAAAAATTTTTTTTTTTTTTTTTTTTTTTTTTTTTTTTTTTTTTTTTTTTTTTTTTTTTTTTGTAGAGGCCCCGACCCCGCCTCAACATGTGACGACCGGCCGATAATAAAATTATCTTGTCGCCTCCATAAAACAAGGGCATGTTTATCCCCACAAGTTAACTAAAACAGTACGAAAAAAAACTTAGTGCGCGGCAGGACGATGTAGAACATTTTATCATTATTTCAAAAGTATTGGTTAAGTTTACACAAGTGTAAAAGAGGGGGGATATTTTAACAAAGGCATGATAATTAAACAGATATTTCTTAACAAAGGGAATTAGTACTCTTAAAATAGGTTATTGTTGCAAAGAACATAGAATGTCAACACATGGCACATTTTCATATACTACTCGTAACACAATATGTACAACAGCAAATATAACGGACATGTTATAATTAGACAACGGTGAATCTGTTCTTTACGTGGCTTCGTGAAAGTAGTCCGTGTCTAGACCGAATTTTACTTCAGTATAGTTTTCGCCGTATTTTTGGACAAAAGTTTGTATTTCTGTTTTGAATTTGGTAAAGATTTTGGCAGCAATTTTGTTTGCAAATGAATTAGTATTATCAAGGTATTTATTAAGCAAATCTAATACTTGCTTTTCTTTAATAATTTTGGATCGCCAGATTGTAATTAATTTAATTTGCCAAAGAGGTATGTCCGAATTGTAGTAATTTAAAAGGATTTGATTTGGGTTAGTGTTGAGGTGAATTTGGAGTTCGTTGCGCAGAATTTTTTCGAGGTAGACTAGGATTAAATTACTAATAGGACACTTCGTTAGAAGGTGTTCAATGTTATCGTTTCTATCTTTACAGAATTTACAACGGTTAATTTTGGTTGTGCCATCCCGCAATGTTAAGCGATTTTTGGAGCGATCAAAATCACCCCATTTGAAAGCTTTGTGTATGGTTAAGTATGTAGTCTGTCGGTCCATGTTGTTGAAAAAGTGCCTTATTCCTTGTTTAAGGAATAAAGCGCGTTTCCAACTGTAATCTTCAATGGTTGTTGGGGTACAATTAACTTCCTTTTTCTTTATCAGCTCGTAATAAAAATGGCGTAATTTGGCTTTTTTCCAATTGAATTCATTATTTTCATCAATTAAAAGCAAATAAGTTTTATAAATTTGATTCCAGTCTCTATTAGGTTTCCATGCTTTAGGTGTGGTATTGTCGAATAGCGAAGGTTTTATGATTTTTAATTTGGTGCCGAGATTGTAGATCGCCCAGCGCTGCCAGATTTCGCAGATGTTTTCGCAATTAATTAGATCACGTAGTTTTTCAAGTTTTAACGAGTTTATTTTAGTTTCCAGATCAGGGAGTTTTAAACCGCCTTTATTTTTTTGCGATATTAATTTCTTTCGGGACATTTGTTCTATCTTTCTAGGAAACCAGAAAAATTGGAAAATTATATAGTTAATTTCTTTGATATAGGTTTGAGTTGGATTTACCACTCTAGCCACAAATAGTATTTTGGGAAAAATAAGCGTATTAATTATGGCGATTTTACCAATAAAGGAAAGTTTGCGTCGTGCGAAGGTTGTTGTAATGTGTTTTGCATGCCGTATGATGGGGGCCCAATTTTCTCGCGTGTCGAATTGAGTTCTTTTGCATTTTAGCCCAAGTATTTTGATAGTAGGTTTTATAAAGTCAGGGTAGAGTATATTTAATTCGTTAAATAAATTTTGAGATATTGGGAGTATTTCTGTTTTGGTTTGATTGATCTTTTGACCAGATGCCTGTTGATACAAATTCATAATGTTAAAAATTTCCAAAAGGGATTGTTTATTAGACACGAGAAATGTCGAGTCATCCGCGTATTGTTGGATTTTTGTTTCTATTTTACCAATTTTTATACCATTTATTTGTTTATTGTTATTTACGGCTTGTATTAGCGCTTGGCATACAGCCACGTAAAGAATCATCGATAAGCCACACCCTTGGCGGACGCCGCGGTTTATATATATTTTATTTGTTTTTCTTCCGTTTACATTTACAGTGCTCGTGATGTTTTTGTATAGAATTTGGATCCAATTTCTAGTATATATGTTAACGTTTAAAGCTTCCAAAATTTTGTTCACAAAATCATGATCCACAGTGTCAAATGCTTTTTCTATGTCGATTTGAATTAAGGCCAAAGGGGTTTGTTTTGAATGGCTATACTCGATTGCGGTTTGGATGTTATAATGAATGTGCTGGATGTAGCGTTTGTCTAGTCCACATTTTTGCTCAATGCTAATTTTGTTGTTAAGCTCGTTTTGGAGTCTTTTCGCAACCGTTTTACTAATTATTTTGTAGTCTGCGTTAAGTAAAGAAATGGGTCGCCAGTTTTTTATCAGAGTTTTATCTTGTTTTTTTGGTATGAGTTTGACGCTTGCATTTTTCAAAGAGGGTGGGAGTTCGTTTGCTAGATAAATATTATATACGAGTTCTATAAAGTTTTCTTTTAAAATAGGCCAAAAATGGTTATAAAATTCCACAGGAATTCCATCATCGCCGGGAGACGAGTTTTTGTTCATTAAGTTTTTGGATTGCTCTAATTCTTCAATTGTTATTGGTGAGTCTATTGATTGTTCAGGATATGTAGTAATTTGGGAAAGGAAATGATTTTGGGCAGATACATTAATCGTGTTTTCAGTTTGCCAAAGGCTTTTATAGAAGTGGTAAACCTCGTGTGTAATTGTGTCTTCATCGGTTGTTATTTGATCGCCTATTTTTAGGGATCTAATACTCGAATTTTCTTGTTTTATTTGTTCTGTGTTGAAGAAAGACTTATCAGGTTTCTCTTCATCACAGAAATCTTTAATTCGAGCTCTAACTTTTGCACCGTAAAGGGGTTTTTCATTGTCATTTTTAAGCTTTTTTTGGAGGTCAAGAAGTTTTAAATTTGGTTCTACGCTATTGGGATTCATTAGGCTCATATATAATTCAAAGAGTTCCTGCGTTTTTTGACGTTCTAACCTTTCGAGTTGCTTTAGTTTAATTGCAAACGTAATTGTTTTCTTCCTAATCTTTCGCTTTAGCGAGTCCCACCAACCGAAGAACGATTGGTAGGAGTCTTTTTCTTTTTCGAAGTCGAGTATTAGGTTCCTAATTAGTGAAGTATATTCTTCATTTTGCAAAAGGGATACGTTTAATTTCCATTTGACTTTTCCCCATTTTTTTTTCACGCTAAAGTTAATTTTGATAAAGGGAGCAAAGTTATGGTCCGAAAAAGATACATGTTTGTGATTTGCCGAGTTGATTTTATGGATGAGATTAATATTGCAGTAAAAGCGGTCAAGTCTTCTAGAGGAGTTGGTAGTTATCCGAGTGTATACTTTTTTATTCGGGTGAAAGTAACGGAAACAGTCTGTTAGGCAGCATTGTGTCGTTACTTTTTTCCATTCGTTTACGTCTGATTCGTTCCTAGTATTTTTGTTCATAGAGTCTAACTGATTCTCGATAAAGTTGAAGTCCCCCCCAATAATTGTATGGGAGTTAGGCTTGCTTTCGATAAAGTTTGGGATTTGTTTGATTAATGTAGTCCTATCTTTTCTGTTCTGTGGACCGGAGGGTAGATAAACGTTTAATATATTATACGTTTGTTTGTTAATTTCAAAAGTTATTGTTTGGATTTTGCTTTCGATCATGATTTTGTGATTTATTGCCAAATTTTGTGCAAAATTCTTTCTTATTAAGATAAGAGTTCCGTCAAATTTATGTTTTGGATTGTTATCATTTGAATTTCTCCAAACCGAATTGAAGTATAGTAAAAAGTTGTTTTGGTTTGTCCAATTGTTTAAATTGTTTTGGTTCGCTAAGTGTACTTCCTGAATCAAATAGATCTCGGAGTCATCATCGTTTACGTAAGCAGTTAAATTGTTTAGTTTATTGTCTATTCCATTAATGTTAATAGATGTGATTTTTGCCATGTTGGCAGTGAAAAGTCTAGAGTTTTGTTGTTGTCTTTAGTCTGAGGTTAGGTACAACTACCTCCTGCCTTTCTTTCTCTTCTTCTTGGGCTTCTCTGTCGAACTACTGTTACTTCTTTTTTGCTTTGAGTTGTTGTCTTTTAAAAAGTCCTGCGGACGAGGACTTTTGCGCTCAGCTTCGTCCAAGCTATCTTCTTCTGGTTCATCTTCTTCTTTCTCTTCTTCTGAAGGTGCAGAGAGAGAGTGTGTGGATTCGAGAGGAGGAACCGACTCGTCAAAAGTTACTTTTGTGAGGGCAGTATTGAGTTTTACCGGGTGTGGAGTATGAGGTGGAGTATGAGATGGAATAGAGATAGGAGATTTATGAGTTGGGGTTGGCGGGAGGATTCGTCTCGCTGAGCCTGGAGTTCTGTAGGTAGACGGAGGAGAGGGAGTATCGTCTGGATGTGTTAAGGACTTCTCCATTGCTCCCTTTTCTTTGCTATTGCCTGCGTGTTGCTTTTTGGGGGATGAAGAGCTGTCTGGGTGGGTTAAGGATTTATTTCTTAACTCTGTTTGAAAGGCTTCTTCTGATGCTTGTGCTTGGTCAGCCTCAACCTGAGTTTCCTGTATAGGTTCATCAGTGGATTTCTGTATATCTTGGGACATGTGAGCATCAGAAGATATAGGAACTTCGGGAGAATTGCCTGTTGTTGGCGACTTGTCTTGGTGTTCGTCAGAATGGGAGTCAAGATTGATAGGTGGAGACGGATCTTCTACTTCTACGTTTTGGTTAAACAGCTTATTGTGCTTGTCTTCTTGGACTTTTATTTGATGCAGCACTTGCGAGAGGTCCTCAGCAGAAGTTTGGTCCGGCATTTTCCCTTTGGGGGTGGACGTCTTCTCAGACTCCTTGATTGTTGGGTAGTCTCGTCTGTATTTTTTCTTTGCTGCTTTTTCTGCTTCTTTATCAACCTCTTTTTCTGTTTCTGATTCTGATTCTGTAGCTGGATCAGAGTTAGTTACAGGAGACTCCCACGGGCAATCTCTTGCTCGGTGATCTTTCTCACCACAGATTTTGCATTTCTCTCTTCTTTGGCATTGGTTTGTCCAATGGCCCCTCTGCATGCAGGACTTGCATGAGGGGCCAAAGGATTCACCTGGCTTAGCGATTTGTATCTCATGCCCGTATATAGTTGCAACTATCGGGACATTATCAAGGATGGCTTCCTCAAGAAAGAGATGGACATAGCCATTACAGACTTCGGGATATCTCTTGTATGTGAGAAAGGTGTGCTTTGAGTAGATTCCCCAGTCTAACTTCTCAGCGGCGGTGGCAAATTGTCTTGTGCCGAACTCTGCCGGAACGGGGAACAGAGTAAGGCGAGTCAATGGCTTTGGAGGATGGAAACTCTTCAAGATAAGAGTATAATGCTCATCATCATGATAACGGAAGCCGTTTTTGAATTTTTTATGAAGCTGCGATAGCTCGTGTGTGTATTCCTCAGCGAAAGTAATTTTAAAAATTGACTGGCGTCGGTTTACACAACGGCACGCGACCAGCATCTTCTTATATGCAGATAAAGGTAGTCCTTCTACATAAAACATCGCCATGAATTCTTCAAAGCGGCAGTTCTGCTTCGTCGTTATCTGGATATGGAGCGACCTAAACTCGTCAAAGAAGTGTTTAAGACCCATAGTAAGAGTTTGATGATGACTCCGAGATATTAGGGGAGAGAAGAAAGGAGCCCTACAAGGGTGTGGCTGTTCTACACTGCGATTTGGAAATTTTTATACTATTTCTATGTGCTTTCTGTTTGTGGGAAGTCCCTCGCCTGCGCAAAAGTATGCAAACAGGGGAAGTCCCGAAAAAAAGAAAATTCAACAACTAAGAGGGGGAATCCCCAGCTAGCAACAACGACTAAGGGGAAGTCCCTTCAAGATAACAAGTTCTTGAGGGGGACTTAGAACTTAGTCAGCAAAGAGCAACACAAGTAACTAGGCAATCAGGAAGACAGGGCGTTGATTGCTTAGTACGTCACACAGCAAAAGGGGAAGTACCAGTGAGCACTCGAGGCGGCAGCCTTGGAGTGGTCAGTGGCTCTTACCCCCAAAAAAAACACAAAGCACTCAAGCGACACGCCGCCTTGAACGCTCTAACGTGGAGAGCGTAATCAGCGGGGTGGCGCAAGAGGGCAAGGGTGACAGGGACAAGGTCAAAGCAAAACAATGGCGCGACAACGATTAAGTCGAGAGTGTTAACAAATTACACAAGGTGGCGTGCTAAGGCCTTATGGGCACACTAGGGGCCGTTATTTAAAGAGAAGGTGCCTTAGGGGCAGTTCAGCCAAAAAGGGGGCCTTAGGGGCAGTTTAGTCTGAAAGGTGCCTTACAGGCTGTTACGTTACTAGAACAGTTAGAATCTAAAACAAACACCAGAGGGCCTTTAGAAGGCAGTTACAGTTAAAGTTACCAGTTACCAGAACGCTATCGGGAAAAACTAACGTTTGCCGGTTAAGTTGTCAGAAAAACACACAAAATAAACAAACAAACAGAGTCTGCAAGCGCCTATGCGCACTTACTGTACAACAAAAAATAAGCTAACACTGCCTGCCTGAAGCAACTAAAGGTGTAACGCACCGATAAGCATGCAAGAAAAACACACACCAAGCAACGTGCAATGCTTTCTGATTCTATCGAAGTCAGGTATATGCTTACCTTATTCAAATAGAATGCCGTTGTGAGGTAACAGGCGGCTACCAACCGCCCGCACAAGCTTGGATTTGCGCTACCACGTGAGTTATTCAATGTAAGAAGGCAAGAAAAGGATCGAAAACTGTCGGGGTCGCTCCCATCGGGCCCAGCATGGTAAAGTACGGGGCAAAACGAGCGAAAAGTGCTGAATTTCCGAGCTGCTGTAGTCCGTCAGCAGGTTTTCCTTACGCTCATCCCCTTTAATTGCGACTTTACAGGGCCAGTTGAGGCACGCAGGTGTGCACCCAGCCGGTAATTACCGGCGCGACTTGCTGGAGCCTGTCTGCTGATGACGTAATTACGTATGCTAATTAGCCGTCCAGCCCGCGCAGCTTTGCGCTGTAGTTCAGCTACTGCACAACGGGGAGCCTCGTTGGCGCCCTCATCGACGTATTTTAAGGCCCAGCAACATGTCATATAATAAATAAACAAAGAATTAAACGGCCCGCAGCAGTTCGGAACCCAGTTTAAATTGATTAGAGTCGAAAAAATGGCACAAAAAGATGTGCTGATGCTTACCTTATTCAAATAGAATGCCGTTGTGAGGTAACAGGCGGCTACCAACCGCCCGCACAAGCTTGGATTTGCGCTACCACGTGAGTTATTCAATGTAAGAAGGCAAGAAAAGGATCGAAAACTGTCGGGGTCGCTCCCATCGGGCCCAGCATGGTAAAGTACGGGGCAAAACGAGCGAAAAGTGCTGAATTTCCGAGCTGCTGTAGTCCGTCAGCAGGTTTTCCTTACGCTCATCCCCTTTAATTGCGACTTTACAGGGCCAGTTGAGGCACGCAGGTGTGCACCCAGCCGGTAATTACCGGCGCGACTTGCTGGAGCCTGTCTGCTGATGACGTAATTACGTATGCTAATTAGCCGTCCAGCCCGCGCAGCTTTGCGCTGTAGTTCAGCTACTGCACAACGGGGAGCCTCGTTGGCGCCCTCATCGACGTATTTTAAGGCCCAGCAACATGTCATATAATAAATAAACAAAGAATTAAACGGCCCGCAGCAGTTCGGAACCCAGTTTAAATTGATTAGAGTCGAAAAAATGGCACAAAAAGATGTGCTGATGCTTACCTTATTCAAATAGAATGCCGTTGTGAGGTAACAGGCGGCTACCAACCGCCCGCACAAGCTTGGATTTGCGCTACCACGTGAGTTATTCAATGTAAGAAGGCAAGAAAAGGATCGAAAACTGTCGGGGTCGCTCCCATCGGGCCCAGCATGGTAAAGTACGGGGCAAAACGAGCGAAAAGTGCTGAATTTCCGAGCTGCTGTAGTCCGTCAGCAGGTTTTCCTTACGCTCATCCCCTTTAATTGCGACTTTACAGGGCCAGTTGAGGCACGCAGGTGTGCACCCAGCCGGTAATTACCGGCGCGACTTGCTGGAGCCTGTCTGCTGATGACGTAATTACGTATGCTAATTAGCCGTCCAGCCCGCGCAGCTTTGCGCTGTAGTTCAGCTACTGCACAACGGGGAGCCTCGTTGGCGCCCTCATCGACGTATTTTAAGGCCCAGCAACATGTCATATAATAAATAAACAAAGAATTAAACGGCCCGCAGCAGTTCGGAACCCAGTTTAAATTGATTAGAGTCGAAAAAATTTTTTTTTTTTTTTTTTTTTTTTTTTTGTTGTAGAGGCCCCGACCCCGCCTCAACATGTGACGACCGGCCGATAATAAAATTATCTTGTCGCCTCCATAAAACAAGGGCATGTTTATCCCCACAAGTTAACTAAAACAGTACGAAAAAAAACTTAGTGCGCGGCAGGACGATGTAGAACATTTTATCATTATTTCAAAAGTATTGGTTAAGTTTACACAAGTGTAAAAGAGGGGGGATATTTTAACAAAGGCATGATAATTAAACAGATATTTCTTAACAAAGGGAATTAGTACTCTTAAAATAGGTTATTGTTGCAAAGAACATAGAATGTCAACACATGGCACATTTTCATATACTACTCGTAACACAATATGTACAACAGCAAGTATAACGGACATGTTATAATTAGACAACGGTGAATCTGTTCTTTACGTGGCTGCGTGAAAGTAGTCCGTGTCTAGACCGAATTTTACTTCAGTATAGTTTTCGCCGTATTTTTGGACAAAAGTTTGTGTTTCTGTTTTGAATTTGGTAAAGATTTTGGCAGCAATTTTGTTTGCAAATGAATTAGTATTATCAAGGTATTTATTAAGCAAATCTAATACTTGCTTTTCTTTAATAATTTTGGATCGCCAGATTGTAATTAATTTAATTTGCCAAAGAGGTATGTCCGAATTGTAGTAATTTAAAAGGATTTGATTTGGGTTAGTGTTGAGGTGAATTTGGAGTTCGTTGCGCAGAATTTTTTCGAGGTAGACTAGGATTAAGTTACTAATAGGACACTTCGTTAGAAGGTGTTCAATGTTATCGTTTCTATCTTTACAGAATTTACAACGGTTAATTTTGGTTGTGCCATCCCGCAATGTTAAGCGATTTTTGGAGCGATCAAAATCACCCCATTTGAAAGCTTTGTGTATGGTTAAGTATGTAGTCTGTCGGTCCATGTTGTTGAAAAAGTGCCTTATTCCTTGTTGAAGGAATAAAGCGCGTTTCCAACTGTAATCTTCAATGGTTGTTGGGGTACAATTAGCTTCCTTTTTCTTTATCAGCTCGTAATAAAAATGGCGTAATTTGGCTTTTTTCCAATTGAATTCATTATTTTCATCAATTAAAAGCAAATAAGTTTTATAAATTTGATTCCAGTCTCTATTAGGTTTCCATGCTTTAGGTGTGGTATTGTCGAATAGCGAAGGTTTTATGATTTTTAATTTGGTGCCGAGATTGTAGATCGCCCAGCGCTGCCAGATTTCGCAGATGTTTTCGCAATTAATTAGATCACGTAGTTTTTCAAGTTTTAACGAGTTTATTTTAGTTTCCAGATCAGGGAGTTTTAAACCGCCTTTATTTTTTTGCGATATTAATTTCTTTCGGGACATTTGTTCTATCTTTCTAGGAAACCAGAAAAATTGGAAAATTATATAGTTAATTTCTTTGATATAGGTTTGAGTTGGATTTACCACTCTAGCCACAAATAGTATCTTGGGAAAAATAAGCGTATTAATTATGGCGATTTTACCAATAAAGGAAAGTTTGCGTCGTGCGAAGGTTGTTGTAATGTGTTTTGCATGCCGTATGATGGGGGCCCAATTTTCTCGCGTGTCGAATTGAGTTCTTTTGCATTTTAGCCCAAGTATTTTGATAGTAGGTTTTATAAAGTCAGGGTAGAGTATATTTAATTCGTTAAATAAATTTTGAGATATTGGGAGTATTTCTGTTTTGGTTTGATTGATCTTTTGACCAGATGCCTGTTGATACAAATTCATAATGTTAAAAATTTCCAAAAGGGATTGTTTATTAGACACGAGAAATGTCGAGTCATCCGCGTATTGTTGGATTTTTGTTTCTATTTTACCAATTTTTATACCATTTATTTGTTTATTGTTATTTACGGCTTGTATTAGCGCTTGGCATACAGCCACGTAAAGAATCATCGATAAGCCACACCCTTGGCGGACGCCGCGGTTTATATATATTTTATTTGTTTTTCTTCCGTTTACATTTACAGTGCTCGTGATGTTTTTGTATAAAATTTGGATCCAATTTCTAGTATATATGTTAACGTTTAAAGCTTCCAAAATTTTGTTCACAAAATCATGATCCACAGTGTCAAATGCTTTTTCTATGTCGATTTGAATTAAGGCCAAAGGGGTTTGTTTTGAATGGCTATACTCGATTGCGGTTTGGATGTTATAATGAATGTGCTGGATGTAGCGTTTGTCTAGTCCACATTTTTGCTCAATGCTAATTTTGTTGTTAAGCTCGTTTTGGAGTCTTTTCGCAACCGTTTTACTAATTATTTTGTAGTCTGCGTTAAGTAAAGAAATGGGTCGCCAGTTTTTTATCAGAGTTTTATCTTGTTTTTTTGGTATGAGTTTGACGCTTGCATTTTTCAAAGAGGGTGGGAGTTCGTTTGCTAGATAAATATTATATACGAGTTCTATAAAGTTTTCTTTTAAAATAGGCCAAAAATGGTTATAAAATTCCACAGGAATTCCATCATCGCCGGGAGACGAGTTTTTGTTCATTAAGTTTTTGGATTGCTCTAATTCTTCAATTGTTATTGGTGAGTCTATTGATTGTTCAGGATATGTAGTAATTTGGGAAAGGAAATGATTTTGGGCAGATACATTAATCGTGTTTTCAGTTTGCCAAAGGCTTTTATAGAAGTGGTAGACCTCGTGTGTAATTGTGTCTTCATCGGTTGTTATTTGATCGCCTATTTTTAGGGATCTAATACTCGAATTTTCTTGTTTTATTTGTTCTGTGTTGAAGAAAGACTTATCAGGTTTCTCTTCATCACAGAAATCTTTAATTCGAGCTCTAACTTTTGCACCGTAAAGGGGTGTTTCATTGTCATTTTTAAGCTTTTTTTGGAGGTCAAGAAGTTTTAAATTTGGTTCTACGCTATTGGGATTCATTAGGCTCATATATAATTCAAAGAGTTCCTGCGTTTTTTGACGTTCTAACCTTTCGAGTTGCTTTAGTTTAATTGCAAACGTAATTGTTTTCTTCCTAATCTTTCGCTTTAGCGAGTCCCACCAACCGAAGAACGATTGGTAGGAGTCTTTTTCTTTTTCGAAGTCGAGTATTAGGTTCTTAATTAGTGAAGTATATTCTTCATTTTGCAAAAGGGATACGTTTAATTTCCATTTGACTTTTCCCCATTTTTTTTTCACACTAAAGTTAATTTTGATAAAGGGAGCAAAGTTATGGTCCGAAAAAGATACATGTTTGTGATTTGCCGAGTTGATTTTATGGATGAGATTAATATTGCAGTAAAAGCGGTCAAGTCTTCTAGAGGAGTTGGTAGTTATCCGAGTGTATACTTTTTTATTCGGGTGAAAGTAACGGAAACAGTCTGTTAGGCAGCATTGTGTCGTTACTTTTTTCCATTCGTTTACGTCTGATTCGTTCCTAGTATTTTTGTTCATAGAGTCTAACTGATTCTCGATAAAGTTGAAGTCCCCCCCAATAATTGTATGGGAGTTAGGCTTGCTTTCGATAAAGTTTGGGATTTGTTTGATTAATGTAGTCCTATCTTTTCTGTTCTGTGGACCGGAGGGTAGATAAACGTTTAATATATTATACGTTTGTTTGTTAATTTCAAAAGTTATTGTTTGGATTTTGCTTTCGATCATGATTTTGTGATTTATTGCCAAATTTTGTGCAAAATTCTTCCTTATTAAGATAAGAGTTCCGTCAAATTTATGTTTTGGATTGTTATCATTTGAATTTCTCCAAACCGAATTGAAGTATAGTAAAAAGTTGTTTTGGTTTGTCCAATTGTTTAAGTTGTTTTGGTTCGCTAAGTGTACTTCCTGAATCAAATAGATCTCGGAGTCATCATCGTTTACGTAAGCAGTTAAATTGTTTAGTTTATTGTCTATTCCATTAATGTTAATAGATGTGATTTTTGCCATGTTGGCAGTGAAGAGTCTAGAGTTTTGTTGGTGTCTTTAGTCTTTAGTCTGAGGTTAGGTACAACTACCTCCTGCCTTTCTTTCTCTTCTTCTTGGGCTTCTCTGTCGAACTACTGTTACTTCTTTTTTGCTTTGAGTTGTTGTCTTTTAAAAAGTCCTGCGGACGAGGACTTTTGCGCTCAGCTTCGTCCAAGCTATCTTCTTCTGGTTCATCTTCTTCTGAAGGTGCAGAGAGAGAGTGTGTGGATTCGAGAGGAGGAACCGACTCGTCAAAAGTTACTTTTGTGAGGGCAGTATTGAGTTTTACCGGGTGTGGAGTATGAGGTGGAGTATGAGATGGAATAGAGATAGGAGATTTATGAGTTGGGGTTGGCGGGAGGATTCGTCTCGCTGAGCCTGGAGTTCTGTAGGTAGACGGAGGAGAGGGAGTATCGTCTGGATGTGTTAAGGACTTCTCCATTGCTCCCTTTTCTTTGCTATTGCCTGCGTGTTGCTTTTTGGGGGATGAAGAGCTGTCTGGGTGGGTTAAGGATTTATTTCTTAACTCTGTTTGAAAGGCTTCTTCTGATGCTTGTGCTTGGTCAGCCTCAACCTGAGTTTCATGTATAGGCTCATCAGTGGATTTCTGTATATCTTGGGACATGTGAGCATCAGAAGATAGAGGAACTTCGGGAGAATTGCCTGTTGTTGGCGACTTGTCTTGGTTTTCGTCAGAATGGGAGTCAAGATTGATAGGTGGAGACGGATCTTCTACTTCTACGTTTTGGTTAAACAGCTTATTGTGCTTGTCTTCTTGGACTTTTATTTGATGCAGCACTTGCGAGAGGTCCTCAGCAGAAGTTTGGTCCGGCATTTTCCCTTTGGGGGTGGACGTCTTCTCAGACTCCTTGATTGTTGGGTAGTCTCGTCTGTATTTTTTCTTTGCTGCTTTTTCTGCTTCTTTATCAACCTCTTTTTCTGTTTCTGATTCTGGTTCTGTAGCTGGATCAGAGTTAGTTACAGGAGACTCCCACGGGCAATCTCTTGCTCGGTGATCTTTCTCACCACAGATTTTGCATTTCTCTCTTCTTTGGCATTGGTTTGTCCAATGGCCCCTCTGCATGCAGGACTTGCATGAGGGGCCAAAGGATTCACCTGGCTTAGCGATTTGTATCTCATGCCCGTATATAGTTGCAACTATCGGGACATTATCAAGGATGGCTTCCTCAAGAAAGAGATGGACATAGCCATTACAGACTTCGGGATATCTCTTGTATGTGAGAAAGGTGTGCTTTGAGTAGATTCCCCAGTCTAACTTCTCAGCGGCGGTGGCAAATTGTCTTGTGCCGAACTCTGCCGGAACGGGGAATAGAGTAAGGCGAGTCAATGGCTTTGGAGGATGGAAACTCTTCAAGATAAGAGTATAATGCTCATCATCATGATAACGGAAGCCGTTTTTGAATTTTTTATGAAGCTGCGATAGCTCGTGTGTGTATTCCTCAGCGAAAGTAATTTTAAAAATTGACTGGCGTCGGTTTACACAACGGCACGCGACCAGCATCTTCTTATATGCAGATAAAGGTAGTCCTTCTACATAAAACATCGCCATGAATTCTTCAAAGCGGCAGTTCTGCTTCGTCGTTATCTGGATATGGAGCGACCTAAACTCGTCAAAGAAGTGTTTAAGACCCATAGTAAGAGTTTGATGATGACTCCGAGATATTAGGGGAGAGAAGAAAGGAGCCCTACAAGGGTGTGGCTGTTCTACACTGCGATTTGGAAATTTTTATACTATTTCTATGTGCTTTCTGTTTGTGGGAAGTCCCTCGCCTGCGCAAAAGTATGCAAACAGGGGAAGTCCCGAAAAAAAGAAAATTCAACAACTAAGAGGGGGAATCCCCAGCTAGCAACAACGACTAAGGGGAAGTCCCTTCAAGATAACAAGTTCTTGAGGGGGACTTAGAACTTAGTCAGCAAAGAACAACACAAGTAACTAGGCAATCAGGAAGACAGGGCGTTGATTGCTTAGTACGTCACA
Source organism: Phallusia mammillata (assembly GCF_965637545.1). NCBI lineage: Eukaryota > Metazoa > Chordata > Ascidiacea > Phlebobranchia > Ascidiidae > Phallusia > Phallusia mammillata. Next base: position 11,206,663 of record NC_137254.1, on the reverse strand, counting down.
CAGCAAAAGGGGAAGTACCAGTGAGCACTCGAGGCGGCAGCCTTGGAGTGGTCAGTGGCTCTTACCCCCAAAAAAAAACACAAAGCACTCAAGCGACACGCCGCCTTGAACGCTCTAACGTAGAGAGCGTAATCAGCGGGGTGGCGCAAGAGGGCAAGGGTGACAGGGACAAAATCAAAGCAAAACAATGGCGCGACAACGATTAAGTCGAGAGTGTTAACAAATTACACAAGGTGGCGTGCTAAGGCCTTATGGGCACACTAGGGGCCGTTATTTAAAGAGAAGGTGCCTTAGGGGCAGTTCAGCCAAAAAGGGTGCCTTACAGGCTGTTACGTTACTAGAACAGTTAGAATCTAAAACAAACACCAGAGGGCCTTTAGAGGGCAGTTACAGTTAAAGTTACCAGTTACCAGAACGCTATCGGGAAAAACTAACGTTTGCCGGTTAAGTTGTCAGAAAAAAACACAAAATAAACAAACAAACAGAGTCTGCAAGCGCCTATGCGCACTTACTGTACAACACAAAATAAGCTAACACTGCCTGCCTGAAGCAACTAAAGGTGTAACGCACCGATAAGCATGCAAAAAAAACACACACCAAGCAACGTGCAATGCTTTCTGATTCTATCGAAGTCAGGTATATGCTTACCTTATTCAAATAGAATGCCGTTGTGAGGTAACAGGCGGCTACCAACCGCCCGCACAAGCTTGGATTTGCGCTACCACGTGAGTTATTCAATGTAAGAAGGCAAGAAAAGGATCGAAAACTGTCGGGGTCGCTCCCATCGGGCCCAGCATGGTAAAGTACGGGGCAAAACGAGCGAAAAGTGCTGAATTTCCGAGCTGCTGTAGTCCGTCAGCAGGTTTTCCTTACGCTCATCCCCTTTAATTGCGACTTTACAGGGCCAGTTGAGGCACGCAGGTGTGCACCCAGCCGGTAATTACCGGCGCGACTTGCTGGAGCCTGTCTGCTGATGACGTAATTACGTATGCTAATTAGCCGTCCAGCCCGCGCAGCTTTGCGCTGTAGTTCAGCTACTGCACAACGGGGAGCCTCGTTGGCGCCCTCATCGACGTATTTTAAGGCCCAGCAACATGTCATATAATAAATAAACAAAGAATTAAACGGCCCGCAGCAGTTCGGAACCCAGTTTAAATTGATTAGAGTCGAAAAAATGGCACAAAAAGATGTGCTGATGCTTACCTTATTCAAATAGAATGCCGTTGTGAGGTAACAGGCGGCTACCAACCGCCCGCACAAGCTTGGATTTGCGCTACCACGTGAGTTATTCAATGTAAGAAGGCAAGAAAAGGATCGAAAACTGTCGGGGTCGCTCCCATCGGGCCCAGCATGGTAAAGTACGGGGCAAAACGAGCGAAAAGTGCTGAATTTCCGAGCTGCTGTAGTCCGTCAGCAGGTTTTCTTTACGCTCATCCCCTTTAATTGCGACTTTACAGGGCCAGTTGAGGCACGCAGGTGTGCACCCAGCCGGTAATTACCGGCGCGACTTGCTGGAGCCTGTCTGCTGATGACGTAATTACGTATGCTAATTAGCCGTCCAGCCCGCGCAGCTTTGCGCTGTAGTTCAGCTACTGCACAACGGGGAGCCTCGTTGGCGCCCTCATCGACGTATTTTAAGGCCCAGCAACATGTCATATAATAAATAAACAAAGAATTAAACGGCCCGCAGCAGTTCGGAACCCAGTTTAAATTGATTAGAGTCGAAAAAATGGCAATATTTGTTTATTGCCACGAAAACAAAATCGCGCAATATACTGTTTAAGGGGGGACGAAACAAATACCTCAAAGGGTTGGAGGCAGATAAAGAAACAAAACACAGAAAGCACAAACGAAACAAAATGGCGGAAAAAACTGAAAAGAGCTGAGAAGAACTTATTGATGCAAATGAGCACCATAAGTACAGGGGTCACATATGCAAATGAACACCAAATGTGGTAGATGTATAAAAAGCCACATATGCAAATGAACACAGAATGCTGTGAATAGGAATCAAAATATGTACACAAAACGCCAAAGCCGATGTCCTATATGGGTGTTCGACGGATTGACCAATCAGAGACTTGCGTTGTGCCACCAGCAAGGTACGCACAAAACCCAGACACAAAGAACCAAAGCCCTATATGAGTGGTCGTTTAAGCGACCAATCAGAAGCTTATGCTATACACCTAGTAAAGTACACGCAGTTAAACGCACAGACGTACAAAGTAAAAACACAGGATCGGTAAAGCGAAGCCCTGTGTGAGTGGTCGGTTAAGCGGCCAATCATAAGCATATACTACGGGACTGACAAGGTATGCGCACTATGGCGCAAATATACAAAGAAAAAGGGTTCACGAGAACGAAAAGCCCAAACCCTACGTGGGTGGTCAGTTAAACTACCAATCAGAGGCGTTCGCTACGGATCTGACGAGGTACGCGCAGTATAGCGCAGAATACAATAATATTACACAAGTACGAAAACCTAAACCCTATATGAGTGGTCGGTTAAGCGACCAATGAGAGGACTGAGCTGACAAAGTACACGCAGTTAAACGCGCTAACATTACACAAGTACGAAAAACCTAAGCCCTATATGGGTGGTCAGTTAAACTACCAATCAGAGGCGTTCGCTACGGATCTGACGAGGTACGCGCAGTATAGCGCAGAATACAATAATATTACACAAGTACGAAAACCTAAGCCCTATATGGGTGGTCGGTTAAGCGACCAATGAGAGGGCTTAGCTGGCAAGGTACACGCAGTTAAACGCACAGACATACAAAAAGTTACACGAGTACGAAAAAACCTAAGCCCTATGTGGGTGGTCGGTTTTACCGCCAATCAGAGGCGTCCACTACGGGACTGACAAAGTACGCGCACTATAGCGCAGGCATACAAAAAACATATACGAGTGAAAAGTTACCAGGTAACATTTACACCATGTGATGGATGCACCATGTTTCCACAGCGCGTACATGCTTCAGGGTAACCTCCTGGTAGGTTATTAATTTCGTTACAGCAATCGCAGCGACGAAAATAACTAGTACAGTCAGGGCAAAAACCTTCACCCTTTTCTGGTGTAATGTAAACATCAGCCCCGCATTCACACGGAGCAGAATTTTTATCTACGCATACACGTTTGTTCGAATGTGCACTAGATGAAGAGGAGGAAGAGTGCATTCGTTTAATGAATGCCTCAACCTCTTCTTCAGTACTACTATTGTTAATTTCTGTAGAGTTAGATAATAGTCTTAGCTCATGAATGAACGCCGGATCTCCCAACGGCATGCTTCTTATGCTCTCTTCAGAAGGGGGTGGCTGCCACCATGGGTTCTTCTGATGTGGGTTCCTCCAAACAGTCTTCCTCATTGTTGGTCCTCCTTGGAAAGCGGGGGCGCCCGTGGCGCGGCCCTCAGGACTCGTGATGCCTTTAGCGGGGGCGCCCGTGGCGCAGCCCTCAGGATACTCCTTATCTTCTGCGGAAATGGTAGACCCAGTACCGCCGTCGGTCTTTGCGGGGGCGCCCGAGGCGCAGCCCTCAGGATACTCCTTGTCTTCTGCGGGAGTGGTCACCTCTATGTCTCCGTCGTTCTTTGCGGGGGCGTCCGAGACGCGGCCCTCAGGATTCTCCTGTACTTCTGCGGGGGTGGTCGCTTCGATGTCTCCGTCGGTCTTTGCGGGGGCGTCCGAGACGCGGCCCTCTGGATTCTCCTGTACTTCTGCGGGGGTGGTCACCTCTATGACTCCGTCGGTCTTTGCGGGGGCGTCCGAGACGCGGCCCTCTGGATTCTCCTGCACTTCTGCGGGGTTGGTCACCTCTATAACGTCGTCGATGTTTGCGGGGGCGTCCGAGACGCGGCTCTCGGGATTCTGGTGCTCTTCGACGGGGATATCGACCTCTAAAATGCCGTCAATATTTACGTCTGTACCTGTGGGGCCATCTTGGGGGTCAACAGGACCCTCTGTGATAACATCAGTTGGGGGGGCACTACTCGCTGCAACTTCTGCGGCATTTGAAGGAGGGGTCGTAACCTTCGGATCCTGGATGGGAGTGGAGGTCATTTGAGGCCCGCCTCTCCGTGTACGATTTTCTCCTAGTGTTGGAAAATTTTCGTCCCGGCTCTGAAATATGTCACAAGCGTCTCGCATGTGCCCAAATTTCCTGCATACAAAGCATTGTGGAGGTTGTCCTTCATACTCCACGTAGAAGGAGAAACCCCCAATTCGTATTCTCGGGCCGATTGGATTCTCTCTCAACTCGGCCGTCTTGAGGTCAAAACCTCGTTTGCCATCTTGGACCCCCCAACGGTCCTTTAGCTTTTCTGCCTTCTTGACAGTAGCATGTCTAGAGGCGAGGTACCCTCGTACCTCCTCGACGGAGAAACGCGGCGGTATCTCCTTGACCAATACTGTGGTCCACTCAAGATCGTGCAATCTGGCGAACTCGACAGCTCGCAACGTCTTCAGCTTTCCTGCAAGCTCTATAGCCATCTCGCGGGTTCTGCATGTGAAATCTGTCAGACCCCCGCGTCGTTCAACTATTCCCTCCAGGTTGCGGATGGGAAAATGAATTTTCGCAAGCATTTCATAAATGAAGTGCCTCGATTTTTTAGTTGGCAACTTAGCCAAGACCTCGGTCTCCCTACTGAAAGCAGGAGCTCCCCGCGGGAGGCCTCGGTGGACAACTTTGTTCCACGCCATGGGAACGGAAGCTTTTGCTGACGTCATGGTCGAGATGATCTCGACTTATGACGTACCACGTCGAAATTGACCGTTGTCGTCAATTTATGCAAATTAGCTGGTGTTAGCAAGGCTCTCAGTTTGTGACGTACCACGTCGAAATTGACCGTTGTCGTCAATTTATGCAAATAGCTGATGTCAGCAAGGCTCTCAGTTTGTGACGTACCGCGTCGAAATTGACCGTTGTCGTCAATTTATGCAAATAGCTGATGTTAGCAAGGCTCTCAGTTTGTGACGTACCACGTCGAAACTGTCCTTTGTCGTTGAATATGCAGATTCAACGCAATTTTGCTTCCAGGAGCGTAGGGACAGGGCCGTTTAGCTCTACCACGCGAGGGCCCTGAAAAGGGCCGGGCTTGAACGAACTAGGGACGGTCGTGGGGAGGGGTTTCCGCGCGTCTTAGGGACGTACGGAAGGGAGTGAGGAAAACCAGACAATCGACCACTAGGGCGCGGTTGTCGGTTGGGGAAAGGTAGATAACTTCCTTTTGTGGTGCGAGCACGCAAGGAAGGTGGGTGGGGTGGTTGCAGCCAATTCTCTAAAAGCGCCCCTGGCGTTGGTGGCCCTAACAAAGGCCCAACGGGCGGCTGCGGGAAGGAAAGGGAGGCAAGGGTGGGTGCAAACGGGAAGGAGTAATAGGTATACGTTCCGGAGCCAACTTAGTTTCGGAGCCAACTTCTGTTTACGGGGAGCCGACAAAGCTTCTAAAGCCGGGCAAGATCCGCTTTCAAACCTATTGGCTTGAGTCGCTGTTTGCCTCCGCTCACAAGGGGCAACCGGTCATCGTGCCGGATGCTTACCTTATGCAAATAGAATGCCGTTGTGAGGTAACAGGCGGCTACCAACCGCCCGCACAAGCTTGGATTTGCGCTACCACGTGAGTTATTCAATGTAAGAAGGCAAGAAAAGGATCGAAAACTGTCGGGGTCGCTCCCATCGGGCCCAGCATGGTAAAGTACGGGGCAAAACGAGCGAAAAGTGCTGAATTTCCGAGCTGCTGTAGTCCGTCAGCAGGTTTTCCTTACGCTCATCCCCTTTAATTGCGACTTTACAGGGCCAGTTGAGGCACGCAGGTGTGCACCCAGCCGGTAATTACCGGCGCGACTTGCTGGAGCCTGTCTGCTGATGACGTAATTACGTATGCTAATTAGCCGTCCAGCCCGCGCAGCTTTGCGCTGTAGTTCAGCTACTGCACAACGGGGAGCCTCGTTGGCGCCCTCATCGACGTATTTTAAGGCCCAGCAACATGTCATATAATAAATAAACAAAGAATTAAACGGCCCGCAGCAGTTCGGAACCCAGTTTAAATTGATTAGAGTCGAAAAAATGGCACAAAAAGATGTGCTGATGCTTACCTTATTCAAATAGAATGCCGTTGTGAGGTAACAGGCGGCTACCAACCGCCCGCACAAGCTTGGATTTGCGCTACCACGTGAGTTATTCAATGTAAGAAGGCAAGAAAAGGATCGAAAACTGTCGGGGTCGCTCCCATCGGGCCCAGCATGGTAAAGTACGGGGCAAAACGAGCGAAAAGTGCTGAATTTCCGAGCTGCTGTAGTCCGTCAGCAGGTTTTCCTTACGCTCATCCCCTTTAATTGCGACTTTACAGGGCCAGTTGAGGCACGCAGGTGTGCACCCAGCCGGTAATTACCGGCGCGACTTGCTGGAGCCTGTCTGCTGATGACGTAATTACGTATGCTAATTAGCCGTCCAGCCCGCGCAGCTTTGCGCTGTAGTTCAGCTACTGCACAACGGGGAGCCTCGTTGGCGCCCTCATCGACGTATTTTAAGGCCCAGCAACATGTCATATAATAAATAAACAAAGAATTAAACGGCCCGCAGCAGTTCGGAACCCAGTTTAAATTGATTAGAGTCGAAAAAATGGCACAAAAAGATGTGCTGATGCTTACCTTATTCAAATAGAATGCCGTTGTGAGGTAACAGGCGGCTACCAACCGCCCGCACAAGCTTGGATTTGCGCTACCACGTGAGTTATTCAATGTAAGAAGGCAAGAAAAGGATCGAAAACTGTCGGGGTCGCTCCCATCGGGCCCAGCATGGTAAAGTACGGGGCAAAACGAGCGAAAAGTGCTGAATTTCCGAGCTGCTGTAGTCCGTCAGCAGGTTTTCCTTACGCTCATCCCCTTTAATTGCGACTTTACAGGGCCAGTTGAGGCACGCAGGTGTGCACCCAGCCGGTAATTACCGGCGCGACTTGCTGGAGCCTGTCTGCTGATGACGTAATTACGTATGCTAATTAGCCGTCCAGCCCGCGCAGCTTTGCGCTGTAGTTCAGCTACTGCACAACGGGGAGCCTCGTTGGCGCCCTCATCGACGTATTTTAAGGCCCAGCAACATGTCATATAATAAATAAACAAAGAATTAAACGGCCCGCAGCAGTTCGGAACCCAGTTTAAATTGATTAGAGTCGAAAAAATGGCACAAAAAGATGTGCTGATGCTTACCTTATTCAAATAGAATGCCGTTGTGAGGTAACAGGCGGCTACCAACCGCCCGCACAAGCTTGGATTTGCGCTACCACGTGAGTTATTCAATGTAAGAAGGCAAGAAAAGGATCGAAAACTGTCGGGGTCGCTCCCATCGGGCCCAGCATGGTAAAGTACGGGGCAAAACGAGCGAAAAGTGCTGAATTTCCGAGCTGCTGTAGTCCGTCAGCAGGTTTTCCTTACGCTCATCCCCTTTAATTGCGACTTTACAGGGCCAGTTGAGGCACGCAGGTGTGCACCCAGCCGGTAATTACCGGCGCGACTTGCTGGAGCCTGTCTGCTGATGACGTAATTACGTATGCTAATTAGCCGTCCAGCCCGCGCAGCTTTGCGCTGTAGTTCAGCTACTGCACAACGGGGAGCCTCGTTGGCGCCCTCATCGACGTATTTTAAGGCCCAGCAACATGTCATATAATAAATAAACAAAGAATTAAACGGCCCGCAGCAGTTCGGAACCCAGTTTAAATTGATTAGAGTCGAAAAAATGGCACAAAAAGATGTGCTGATGCTTACCTTATTCAAATAGAATGCCGTTGTGAGGTAACAGGCGGCTACCAACCGCCCGCACAAGCTTGGATTTGCGCTACCACGTGAGTTATTCAATGTAAGAAGGCAAGAAAAGGATCGAAAACTGTCGGGGTCGCTCCCATCGGGCCCAGCATGGTAAAGTACGGGGCAAAACGAGCGAAAAGTGCTGAATTTCCGAGCTGCTGTAGTCCGTCAGCAGGTTTTCCTTACGCTCATCCCCTTTAATTGCGACTTTACAGGGCCAGTTGAGGCACGCAGGTGTGCACCCAGCCGGTAATTACCGGCGCGACTTGCTGGAGCCTGTCTGCTGATGACGTAATTACGTATGCTAATTAGCCGTCCAGCCCGCGCAGCTTTGCGCTGTAGTTCAGCTACTGCACAACGGGGAGCCTCGTTGGCGCCCTCATCGACGTATTTTAAGGCCCAGCAACATGTCATATAATAAATAAACAAAGAATTAAACGGCCCGCAGCAGTTCGGAACCCAGTTTAAATTGATTAGAGTCGAAAAAATGGCACAAAAAGATGTGCTGATGCTTACCTTATTCAAATAGAATGCCGTTGTGAGGTAACAGGCGGCTACCAACCGCCCGCACAAGCTTGGATTTGCGCTACCACGTGAGTTATTCAATGTAAGAAGGCAAGAAAAGGATCGAAAACTGTCGGGGTCGCTCCCATCGGGCCCAGCATGGTAAAGTACGGGGCAAAACGAGCGAAAAGTGCTGAATTTCCGAGCTGCTGTAGTCCGTCAGCAGGTTTTCCTTACGCTCATCCCCTTTAATTGCGACTTTACAGGGCCAGTTGAGGCACGCAGGTGTGCACCCAGCCGGTAATTACCGGCGCGACTTGCTGGAGCCTGTCTGCTGATGACGTAATTACGTATGCTAATTAGCCGTCCAGCCCGCGCAGCTTTGCGCTGTAGTTCAGCTACTGCACAACGGGGAGCCTCGTTGGCGCCCTCATCGACGTATTTTAAGGCCCAGCAACATGTCATATAATAAATAAACAAAGAATTAAACGGCCCGCAGCAGTTCGGAACCCAGTTTAAATTGATTAGAGTCGAAAAAATGGCACAAAAAGATGTGCTGATGCTTACCTTATTCAAATAGAATGCCGTTGTGAGGTAACAGGCGGCTACCAACCGCCCGCACAAGCTTGGATTTGCGCTACCACGTGAGTTATTCAATGTAAGAAGGCAAGAAAAGGATCGAAAACTGTCGGGGTCGCTCCCATCGGGCCCAGCATGGTAAAGTACGGGGCAAAACGAGCGAAAAGTGCTGAATTTCCGAGCTGCTGTAGTCCGTCAGCAGGTTTTCCTTACGCTCATCCCCTTTAATTGCGACTTTACAGGGCCAGTTGAGGCACGCAGGTGTGCACCCAGCCGGTAATTACCGGCGCGACTTGCTGGAGCCTGTCTGCTGATGACGTAATTACGTATGCTAATTAGCCGTCCAGCCCGCGCAGCTTTGCGCTGTAGTTCAGCTACTGCACAACGGGGAGCCTCGTTGGCGCCCTCATCGACGTATTTTAAGGCCCAGCAACATGTCATATAATAAATAAACAAAGAATTAAACGGCCCGCAGCAGTTCGGAACCCAGTTTAAATTGATTAGAGTCGAAAAAATGGCACAAAAAGATGTGCTGATGCTTACCTTATTCAAATAGAATGCCGTTGTGAGGTAACAGGCGGCTACCAACCGCCCGCACAAGCTTGGATTTGCGCTACCACGTGAGTTATTCAATGTAAGAAGGCAAGAAAAGGATCGAAAACTGTCGGGGTCGCTCCCATCGGGCCCAGCATGGTAAAGTACGGGGCAAAACGAGCGAAAAGTGCTGAATTTCCGAGCTGCTGTAGTCCGTCAGCAGGTTTTCCTTACGCTCATCCCCTTTAATTGCGACTTTACAGGGCCAGTTGAGGCACGCAGGTGTGCACCCAGCCGGTAATTACCGGCGCGACTTGCTGGAGCCTGTCTGCTGATGACGTAATTACGTATGCTAATTAGCCGTCCAGCCCGCGCAGCTTTGCGCTGTAGTTCAGCTACTGCACAACGGGGAGCCTCGTTGGCGCCCTCATCGACGTATTTTAAGGCCCAGCAACATGTCATATAATAAATAAACAAAGAATTAAACGGCCCGCAGCAGTTCGGAACCCAGTTTAAATTGATTAGAGTCGAAAAAATGGCACAAAAAGATGTGCTGATGCTTACCTTATTCAAATAGAATGCCGTTGTGAGGTAACAGGCGGCTACCAACCGCCCGCACAAGCTTGGATTTGCGCTACCACGTGAGTTATTCAATGTAAGAAGGCAAGAAAAGGATCGAAAACTGTCGGGGTCGCTCCCATCGGGCCCAGCATGGTAAAGTACGGGGCAAAACGAGCGAAAAGTGCTGAATTTCCGAGCTGCTGTAGTCCGTCAGCAGGTTTTCCTTACGCTCATCCCCTTTAATTGCGACTTTACAGGGCCAGTTGAGGCACGCAGGTGTGCACCCAGCCGGTAATTACCGGCGCGACTTGCTGGAGCCTGTCTGCTGATGACGTAATTACGTATGCTAATTAGCCGTCCAGCCCGCGCAGCTTTGCGCTGTAGTTCAGCTACTGCACAACGGGGAGCCTCGTTGGCGCCCTCATCGACGTATTTTAAGGCCCAGCAACATGTCATATAATAAATAAACAAAGAATTAAACGGCCCGCAGCAGTTCGGAACCCAGTTTAAATTGATTAGAGTCGAAAAAATGGCACAAAAAGATGTGCTGATGCTTACCTTATTCAAATAGAATGCCGTTGTGAGGTAACAGGCGGCTACCAACCGCCCGCACAAGCTTGGATTTGCGCTACCACGTGAGTTATTCAATGTAAGAAGGCAAGAAAAGGATCGAAAACTGTCGGGGTCGCTCCCATCGGGCCCAGCATGGTAAAGTACGGGGCAAAACGAGCGAAAAGTGCTGAATTTCCGAGCTGCTGTAGTCCGTCAGCAGGTTTTCCTTACGCTCATCCCCTTTAATTGCGACTTTACAGGGCCAGTTGAGGCACGCAGGTGTGCACCCAGCCGGTAATTACCGGCGCGACTTGCTGGAGCCTGTCTGCTGATGACGTAATTACGTATGCTAATTAGCCGTCCAGCCCGCGCAGCTTTGCGCTGTAGTTCAGCTACTGCACAACGGGGAGCCTCGTTGGCGCCCTCATCGACGTATTTTAAGGCCCAGCAACATGTCATATAATAAATAAACAAAGAATTAAACGGCCCGCAGCAGTTCGGAACCCAGTTTAAATTGATTAGAGTCGAAAAAATGGCACAAAAAGATGTGCTGATGCTTACCTTATTCAAATAGAATGCCGTTGTGAGGTAACAGGCGGCTACCAACCGCCCGCACAAGCTTGGATTTGCGCTACCACGTGAGTTATTCAATGTAAGAAGGCAAGAAAAGGATCGAAAACTGTCGGGGTCGCTCCCATCGGGCCCAGCATGGTAAAGTACGGGGCAAAACGAGCGAAAAGTGCTGAATTTCCGAGCTGCTGTAGTCCGTCAGCAGGTTTTCCTTACGCTCATCCCCTTTAATTGCGACTTTACAGGGCCAGTTGAGGCACGCAGGTGTGCACCCAGCCGGTAATTACCGGCGCGACTTGCTGGAGCCTGTCTGCTGATGACGTAATTACGTATGCTAATTAGCCGTCCAGCCCGCGCAGCTTTGCGCTGTAGTTCAGCTACTGCACAACGGGGAGCCTCGTTGGCGCCCTCATCGACGTATTTTAAGGCCCAGCAACATGTCATATAATAAATAAACAAAGAATTAAACGGCCCGCAGCAGTTCGGAACCCAGTTTAAATTGATTAGAGTCGAAAAAATGGCACAAAAAGATGTGCTGATGCTTACCTTATTCAAATAGAATGCCGTTGTGAGGTAACAGGCGGCTACCAACCGCCCGCACAAGCTTGGATTTGCGCTACCACGTGAGTTATTCAATGTAAGAAGGCAAGAAAAGGATCGAAAACTGTCGGGGTCGCTCCCATCGGGCCCAGCATGGTAAAGTACGGGGCAAAACGAGCGAAAAGTGCTGAATTTCCGAGCTGCTGTAGTCCGTCAGCAGGTTTTCCTTACGCTCATCCCCTTTAATTGCGACTTTACAGGGCCAGTTGAGGCACGCAGGTGTGCACCCAGCCGGTAATTACCGGCGCGACTTGCTGGAGCCTGTCTGCTGATGACGTAATTACGTATGCTAATTAGCCGTCCAGCCCGCGCAGCTTTGCGCTGTAGTTCAGCTACTGCACAACGGGGAGCCTCGTTGGCGCCCTCATCGACGTATTTTAAGGCCCAGCAACATGTCATATAATAAATAAACAAAGAATTAAACGGCCCGCAGCAGTTCGGAACCCAGTTTAAATTGATTAGAGTCGAAAAAATGGCACAAAAAGATGTGCTGATGCTTACCTTATTCAAATAGAATGCCGTTGTGAGGTAACAGGCGGCTACCAACCGCCCGCACAAGCTTGGATTTGCGCTACCACGTGAGTTATTCAATGTAAGAAGGCAAGAAAAGGATCGAAAACTGTCGGGGTCGCTCCCATCGGGCCCAGCATGGTAAAGTACGGGGCAAAACGAGCGAAAAGTGCTGAATTTCCGAGCTGCTGTAGTCCGTCAGCAGGTTTTCCTTACGCTCATCCCCTTTAATTGCGACTTTACAGGGCCAGTTGAGGCACGCAGGTGTGCACCCAGCCGGTAATTACCGGCGCGACTTGCTGGAGCCTGTCTGCTGATGACGTAATTACGTATGCTAATTAGCCGTCCAGCCCGCGCAGCTTTGCGCTGTAGTTCAGCTACTGCACAACGGGGAGCCTCGTTGGCGCCCTCATCGACGTATTTTAAGGCCCAGCAACATGTCATATAATAAATAAACAAAGAATTAAACGGCCCGCAGCAGTTCGGAACCCAGTTTAAATTGATTAGAGTCGAAAAAATGGCACAAAAAGATGTGCTGATGCTTACCTTATTCAAATAGAATGCCGTTGTGAGGTAACAGGCGGCTACCAACCGCCCGCACAAGCTTGGATTTGCGCTACCACGTGAGTTATTCAATGTAAGAAGGCAAGAAAAGGATCGAAAACTGTCGGGGTCGCTCCCATCGGGCCCAGCATGGTAAAGTACGGGGCAAAACGAGCGAAAAGTGCTGAATTTCCGAGCTGCTGTAGTCCGTCAGCAGGTTTTCCTTACGCTCATCCCCTTTAATTGCGACTTTACAGGGCCAGTTGAGGCACGCAGGTGTGCACCCAGCCGGTAATTACCGGCGCGACTTGCTGGAGCCTGTCTGCTGATGACGTAATTACGTATGCTAATTAGCCGTCCAGCCCGCGCAGCTTTGCGCTGTAGTTCAGCTACTGCACAACGGGGAGCCTCGTTGGCGCCCTCATCGACGTATTTTAAGGCCCAGCAACATGTCATATAATAAATAAACAAAGAATTAAACGGCCCGCAGCAGTTCGGAACCCAGTTTAAATTGATTAGAGTCGAAAAAATGGCACAAAAAGATGTGCTGATGCTTACCTTATTCAAATAGAATGCCGTTGTGAGGTAACAGGCGGCTACCAACCGCCCGCACAAGCTTGGATTTGCGCTACCACGTGAGTTATTCAATGTAAGAAGGCAAGAAAAGGATCGAAAACTGTCGGGGTCGCTCCCATCGGGCCCAGCATGGTAAAGTACGGGGCAAAACGAGCGAAAAGTGCTGAATTTCCGAGCTGCTGTAGTCCGTCAGCAGGTTTTCCTTACGCTCATCCCCTTTAATTGCGACTTTACAGGGCCAGTTGAGGCACGCAGGTGTGCACCCAGCCGGTAATTACCGGCGCGACTTGCTGGAGCCTGTCTGCTGATGACGTAATTACGTATGCTAATTAGCCGTCCAGCCCGCGCAGCTTTGCGCTGTAGTTCAGCTACTGCACAACGGGGAGCCTCGTTGGCGCCCTCATCGACGTATTTTAAGGCCCAGCAACATGTCATATAATAAATAAACAAAGAATTAAACGGCCCGCAGCAGTTCGGAACCCAGTTTAAATTGATTAGAGTCGAAAAAATGGCACAAAAAGATGTGCTGATGCTTACCTTATTCAAATAGAATGCCGTTGTGAGGTAACAGGCGGCTACCAACCGCCCGCACAAGCTTGGATTTGCGCTACCACGTGAGTTATTCAATGTAAGAAGGCAAGAAAAGGATCGAAAACTGTCGGGGTCGCTCCCATCGGGCCCAGCATGGTAAAGTACGGGGCAAAACGAGCGAAAAGTGCTGAATTTCCGAGCTGCTGTAGTCCGTCAGCAGGTTTTCCTTACGCTCATCCCCTTTAATTGCGACTTTACAGGGCCAGTTGAGGCACGCAGGTGTGCACCCAGCCGGTAATTACCGGCGCGACTTGCTGGAGCCTGTCTGCTGATGACGTAATTACGTATGCTAATTAGCCGTCCAGCCCGCGCAGCTTTGCGCTGTAGTTCAGCTACTGCACAACGGGGAGCCTCGTTGGCGCCCTCATCGACGTATTTTAAGGCCCAGCAACATGTCATATAATAAATAAACAAAGAATTAAACGGCCCGCAGCAGTTCGGAACCCAGTTTAAATTGATTAGAGTCGAAAAAATGGCACAAAAAGATGTGCTGATGCTTACCTTATTCAAATAGAATGCCGTTGTGAGGTAACAGGCGGCTACCAACCGCCCGCACAAGCTTGGATTTGCGCTACCACGTGAGTTATTCAATGTAAGAAGGCAAGAAAAGGATCGAAAACTGTCGGGGTCGCTCCCATCGGGCCCAGCATGGTAAAGTACGGGGCAAAACGAGCGAAAAGTGCTGAATTTCCGAGCTGCTGTAGTCCGTCAGCAGGTTTTCCTTACGCTCATCCCCTTTAATTGCGACTTTACAGGGCCAGTTGAGGCACGCAGGTGTGCACCCAGCCGGTAATTACCGGCGCGACTTGCTGGAGCCTGTCTGCTGATGACGTAATTACGTATGCTAATTAGCCGTCCAGCCCGCGCAGCTTTGCGCTGTAGTTCAGCTACTGCACAACGGGGAGCCTCGTTGGCGCCCTCATCGACGTATTTTAAGGCCCAGCAACATGTCATATAATAAATAAACAAAGAATTAAACGGCCCGCAGCAGTTCGGAACCCAGTTTAAATTGATTAGAGTCGAAAAAATGGCACAAAAAGATGTGCTGATGCTTACCTTATTCAAATAGAATGCCGTTGTGAGGTAACAGGCGGCTACCAACCGCCCGCACAAGCTTGGATTTGCGCTACCACGTGAGTTATTCAATGTAAGAAGGCAAGAAAAGGATCGAAAACTGTCGGGGTCGCTCCCATCGGGCCCAGCATGGTAAAGTACGGGGCAAAACGAGCGAAAAGTGCTGAATTTCCGAGCTGCTGTAGTCCGTCAGCAGGTTTTCCTTACGCTCATCCCCTTTAATTGCGACTTTACAGGGCCAGTTGAGGCACGCAGGTGTGCACCCAGCCGGTAATTACCGGCGCGACTTGCTGGAGCCTGTCTGCTGATGACGTAATTACGTATGCTAATTAGCCGTCCAGCCCGCGCAGCTTTGCGCTGTAGTTCAGCTACTGCACAACGGGGAGCCTCGTTGGCGCCCTCATCGACGTATTTTAAGGCCCAGCAACATGTCATATAATAAATAAACAAAGAATTAAACGGCCCGCAGCAGTTCGGAACCCAGTTTAAATTGATTAGAGTCGAAAAAATGGCACAAAAAGATGTGCTGATGCTTACCTTATTCAAATAGAATGCCGTTGTGAGGTAACAGGCGGCTACCAACCGCCCGCACAAGCTTGGATTTGCGCTACCACGTGAGTTATTCAATGTAAGAAGGCAAGAAAAGGATCGAAAACTGTCGGGGTCGCTCCCATCGGGCCCAGCATGGTAAAGTACGGGGCAAAACGAGCGAAAAGTGCTGAATTTCCGAGCTGCTGTAGTCCGTCAGCAGGTTTTCCTTACGCTCATCCCCTTTAATTGCGACTTTACAGGGCCAGTTGAGGCACGCAGGTGTGCACCCAGCCGGTAATTACCGGCGCGACTTGCTGGAGCCTGTCTGCTGATGACGTAATTACGTATGCTAATTAGCCGTCCAGCCCGCGCAGCTTTGCGCTGTAGTTCAGCTACTGCACAACGGGGAGCCTCGTTGGCGCCCTCATCGACGTATTTTAAGGCCCAGCAACATGTCATATAATAAATAAACAAAGAATTAAACGGCCCGCAGCAGTTCGGAACCCAGTTTAAATTGATTAGAGTCGAAAAAATGGCACAAAAAGATGTGCTGATGCTTACCTTATTCAAATAGAATGCCGTTGTGAGGTAACAGGCGGCTACCAACCGCCCGCACAAGCTTGGATTTGCGCTACCACGTGAGTTATTCAATGTAAGAAGGCAAGAAAAGGATCGAAAACTGTCGGGGTCGCTCCCATCGGGCCCAGCATGGTAAAGTACGGGGCAAAACGAGCGAAAAGTGCTGAATTTCCGAGCTGCTGTAGTCCGTCAGCAGGTTTTCCTTACGCTCATCCCCTTTAATTGCGACTTTACAGGGCCAGTTGAGGCACGCAGGTGTGCACCCAGCCGGTAATTACCGGCGCGACTTGCTG